>NC_041380.1:426423593-426463770 GCF_002162155.2 Triticum dicoccoides
TCCCCCCTTCCAGCCGGTGCGCCTGGCCCCGGGGGCCCCCTGGTTCTTCTCTGAGGCGCAGAGGCTCCTGCTTCGGTTTTCTACGTTGGCCTCTATGCCGGATCTGGGTGCGGCGCCTCCTCCAGTCCCCTGCCGCCCTGCTGTTGCGCCCGCCCTAGGGTGCACGCCAGCGTCCATCTCCCCTGCGCGCGCGACATGCTCGTCAGGCGACTCTGGCAATTTTTCCTGGATTCGGCCCCCTTGCCTGCTAGAATTGAGGAGGAGGGCGAGTTTGTTCCGGGCTCAGCCACTCCGTCCTCCCAGGCTTTGTTGGCGCTTCCCCCTCCTCTGCGTGCATTCAAGTATCCACGGCCGCGCCAGACGCCTTCAATGCGGCCACCCGCCTCCGCTCCATCATCACCATCCCCCCTCGCCCATCTCGGCTCGTAAATGCGGCGTCAGGAGGCGTCCTTGCGCTGCAGCCTTCCCCGTCCGCTCCTCGGGAGGAGGAGGGCTGGACTTTCATGCAGCGGCAGCGCCACCCTCGACGGGACGTGCCTTCAAGCCGGGCGTGTGCTGTCCCGTCCCATCCCGCGTCGGGCGGCCTCGACGAGCAACGCCGAGCCAGCTTCATCCGCTTCAAAAAGCGCACAGAGGGGCGTTGTTCTCACTGTCTCGCCCCCAAACACCACTGCTCCTCTGCCTATCGCGACCCTGTGAGCTGCCTCTCCTACAACCTCTCGGGCCACATCGAGCACTGTTGCCCCCTGCGGCATGCGTCAAAGCAGCGTCCGGCCTCCCCGCCTGCGGCCCCTCCACTGCGTCGCTCGCCCGCCGCTTCGGGCGCGCATTCCTTGGCTGAGATTGTCGCCTCCCCGTCCGCTCCCCTTCCCGCGCTGAGATAGCCCACACTTCAGCCAGCATCGGGGCGCCGGATGCCTGCCCCGAGGTGGACTCGTGCTTCATCCCGTCCTCATTCGACATGGATCGCGACATGCTTGAGTGGGAGCAGACAGCGGCCATCGCCTGGGCCATCAACGCGCCGCGGCTGCTTGTCGCGCTGGACGTCGACCGCGCCATCCGGAAGCAATTCCGGTTCAGCCACGGGGACGTGGATGTCACCCCGTACCACACGGTGGAGTTCCTCATCAAGTTCGAGCACAAGGCCCAATGCGACGCGGCGCTTGTCGCGGGTCGCGTGCGTGCTGCCGGTGCCATCGCCCACATCAGGCCGTGGCGTCCTCTGGAGCGCGCGTTCGGGGCCGCCCTCAACTACCGAGTGCACCTGTGCTTGGAGAACGTCCCTGACTACGTGTGGACGCCGTACATCACCGAGCGCATCATCGACTGGCGCTTCTCCCTGGATCACCTCGACGACCACTCCACGCTCCGGACAAACTCCGAGAAGCTCGACCTCTGGGCCTGGACTACAGACCCAAACCTCATCCCCAAGGTCATTTGGCTAACTTTCACCACCCGTCCATCTGGCGGCCTGAAGGTGTTCGCCAATGTGGCGAGGCCGTCTGGTTGCAAGCGTGGCGCAACCTTCCGGGTGCTGGTCCACTTGGACATGGTGGAGGACCACTCCAATGCTCCCCTGGACTGCTACACCTCAGACGGTTGTGCCGAGGCGTTCAGCCCTCCCAGGCTGCCGCTGGAGTGGCACATGGAGTGCGTCGACAGTGTTCCGCCGACTCTTGGAGCCACCCTTGCCCTCCCTGATGGTGGAGGCAGCTCGCGGGCTGCTACACCGCGTCGCCGAGACCGGGGCACGGACGACCACCCCCGACAGATGCTGCGGCGCCGGGACGGCAGCGACGACTACGACGACAACTGGCGTGGCGGAGGCGGCCGGGACGGACGCGGCCGGGTGCCCCGCTCCAACGACTCGGCCTTGGACGGGCGCAGGGAGCGCACCCGCTCTCCTCGACATCGCGACGTGGATTTGGCGCGTCATGGATGTCGCCGTGCGGGCTCCCCCATGGGCGCTGCATCTCCTGTCATGAAGATGGAGGTCAACCCGGTGGCATGCGGCAAGCTGCATCTTCTGTCCGACAGCGGCGCTACTGCGGGGCCTCGCCTCCCGCTGGTGGACCACGCCCAGCTACTTTGGTCCGAGCTGTCGGCGGCTTTCGACACCGCGCTCGCTCCGCTGCACTCGGAATTCTCTGCCATGCATCGGCAGCTGGCCAGCCTTGCTGAAATGGTGGAGGGTGCCTTCATCAAGCTCGGTTCGACCGCTGGTGGCCCGGCCAGCCCATCCTTGCTGGCTGGCGCGGTTGTTGGCGAGGAGGAGGCGGGTTCGGCGGTGGCCGCCCTGCCTACGCTGTCGGCCAGCTTCGCGAGATTCGCCCTGTCCCCAGACATGCGGAGCCTCGACACGCCGGGGGTTGAAGCCTGGTCCGCCCCTGATCCGCCACCGACCGATGATGCTTCGCCTTTGTCCCTTCCTGTCGACGTTGGCCGTGCAATGTGCGACGCTGGGGGTGACCCTGTCGGGCTCCTTGTCGATGCTCCTCTCTCCGCCGCCCTCGTGATGAGGCCTGAGCCGATCACTGTCCACCCGGTCATTGCAGCTGGGAGTGGCCCGGCGGAGATCCTCGTCACCGTGACCCCGCCCCCCACCATCGTCGTTGTAACGCCCCAAGATCGGAGCTTCACATGCCTTCCTTG
Organism: Triticum dicoccoides; assembly: GCF_002162155.2. Lineage (NCBI taxonomy): Eukaryota > Viridiplantae > Streptophyta > Magnoliopsida > Poales > Poaceae > Triticum > Triticum dicoccoides. Next base: position 426,426,246 of record NC_041380.1, read on the forward strand.
GTTTTCCGAGTTTCGTCGGGTAATTTGTTTTGTCTGTTGCATTCATCTTTGCATTTGTGCATTGCATCATGTCATCATGCCATCATGTCATTTTTTTAACTCAACTAAATAAATGGCATGGATCTTTGATCCATTTAAACCGAGGGAATTCACATGGTGATTCTATTTATAACATATCCTCCTAATATTTAGGGAGCTATTATAAAATATTCCATTAACTTGGAATCACCCATAACACAATTGCACTACTCTTCAACTCTTCTTTTATCCGACTCAACTTCATATACTTCCTTGTCATCTCTCACTCAAGCCATACCCATGCATCATCACCTCTCACTTCCTTCTTCCTTCATGTCTTTGGCAAGTGACTTTATTCCTCCTCCATTAATGTTCATCTTTTCCCTATAAATCTTGCCTCTTTCCTACACCCTCTCTGTCAGATTTCATCCCATTCGAAGTTGTTTTGGTCAGGTTCAAAAATGATTGAAGTTTGAGAATAATTCAAACTCTAATTATTTTTCTACCTTCTAAAAATGCCAGAGCAATTTATTCAAACCCTACATAAATCCAGGGTTCCAGATATATATTTATATATCTCATATCCGTAACCAAAAAAACCCTGGATTTTCCCCTTTGTTGATTCTTTACTTATATAAACAAAAAATTAAAAGAAAGGAAAAGCCCATTACTTACTCAGCTACTCGCTGGGCCTTTCCTTTCCATCCGGCCCATCCACTTCCGAGGCCCGGCCTCCAGTGGCCCAAGGCCCAGGCGCCCTCCCTTCTAACCCTGGGCCTCCCAAGCAGCCTCCCTCTCCCAAGGCCCACCTAACCCCTTGCCTGCAGCCCAGCCGATGCCCAGTCTAAACCTAGCCCGTGCCTGCATCCCTCGATCCACATCTCCTCGATCCCCATCTCCCTCGCGCCGCCACCCATGGGACCCCGACGCGCACGTCTCATCCCTGACTCTTCCTCGCATGCACCTGACGCCTGTGAGCATGTCGCCCCTCCGCGCGGCCCCCTTCCTCTGCTACTCCTCCTTCCACGCCCTGCTACAGCTGCTCTTCCCATCGCCGCCACCCAGCCACCTCGCCACGCCGCGACTTGCCTCTGCACGTGCGTCGCCCTGCTTCGCCGTGCGCCGCCACGGGTCGGAGCTCGCCGGATCCGCGTGCCATCGCCTCTGTCGCGCCTCCCTCTTCTTCTTCTGCTGCAGTGCAGCGCCACCTCTGTACCGCCCGACCTCTGCATCGCCAGCGCCCCTGCCTCGCTGACCCATCACGTGGGCCAGCGACTACCGCGTCGTTGACTCCGGTCGAGTCCCTGCGCCGGCGACCTCCGTCTCCAGCCGTTACCGGTGAGCAAGCCGCTGTCGTCCACTTCGTCACGTTCCCCTCCGCATGCGCCCGCCATGTTCCATCTCTGTTAGGGCCCTGCCTCCTACCGCTGATGCGCAGCGGGACCTCGATGCCGAGTGCCTCGTCATTGGATTCCTCATAGTCGCCATCGACCTCGATCTGTGTATCTTTTGCTGTCGGATGCGCCAAGTCCAGCCGGTCCAGGACCACCTCAAGTTCGACTACACGAAACTCCAAGTCTGAAGACTACCATAGCCGTGATCTCGCCCAGTACCACTACGGGTTCTTCAAGACCGCAAGTACCCTTTTGATCGCCAGGACCGAGACCCCAAGTTCGACTACATGTTGCTGCTCTGATCGAGACCGCCACGTACCACGACAAACCGTCAAGTTCTACAAGATACTAAGTACCGCTACCCTCGACCCGAACATCTACGAACTGTGTACGTCGCGATCGTTGCCACAGATCGTTGGGTGAACAACTACCGTCGCCACGAGAAGGACAACTTCCCACAACGCCCCGTGAACAACCACTTCCACGACGACCGTGTACCACTACCATTGCGAGAACACCTACTTCCTTTACCGAACTCGAACCACTCCGTAATTTCACTTTTGGGAAGGTATAACCGCTGGAGCAATGCCCGTGAACCCTATGCATATGATGTATTGTATGAGATGCCCATGTTTGCATCATGGTCAAATCGTTGCTTGCTCGGTCCTCCTCGTTTGCCGCTAACCCGTGGGAACCGGTTACCGGGATCACCCCACCATCTTGCATGACATGCTCACGTCACTTTTCCTTTTGCATCGGTATCTCCATGAGCTACCGGAACCGATATGTTGTCGTGGCATCATTTTCGGATTCGTTGCCGTGGCACCCCTTCTGTTTCCACCACGGTGACAAATGCTTCATAATGCTCTTGTCAACTTTTAATAAAATTGCATAAACTTGCACATGTCATCCGCATCATGATAACAACAATTAAAATGTTTAAATTGTTGTTTGCATTAATTTGCTAAATGCATATGGGGTTTTACCGGATTTGTTGTTTGTCATATCCGGCCCCATTTAAATTTTCAAGATAGGTAGTTTTCATATGCCTCACCTCTTGCCATGCTTAATAACATTTAATATTGTTGGGTACATAAATGAGAGTGAACTAAATAATTGTTGTGGTGTTTCATCAATATGCAACTCATTGGATATTGAGCTCCACTTAACTTGTAGTTTTGCTTGTGCACTTTGCCATGCCATGCCTCATTAAACTGGACATGCATCATACTTGGTTGTGCATCATGCCATGTTTATGTGATGGTTGTTTACAATGTTGCTTGCTTCTTTCCGGGTTGCTTCTCTCGTTAGCTTCAGTTTCATTCTGGAGTTGTGAGGATCCGTTCAACTACGTCCGTTCATCTACTTCTTGGACTCATTCTTCTTCCTTGCGGGATCTCAGGCAAGATGACCATACCCTCGAAATCACTTCTATCTTTGCTTGCTAGTTGCTCGCTCTATTGCTATGCTGCGATGCCTACCACTTGCTATATCATGCCTCCCATTTTACCATGCAAGCCTCTTGCCCACCTTTTTCCCAGCAAACCATTGTTTGGCTATGTTACCGCTTTGCTCAGCCCCTCTTATAGCGTTGCTAGTTGCAGGTGAAGATGGAGTTTGTTCCATGTTGGAACATGGATATTATTGGAATATCATTATTATCTCTTATTTACTTTAATGCATCTATATACTTGGTAAAGGGTGGAAGGCTCGGCCTTATGCCTGGTGTTTTGTTCCACTCTTGCCGCCCTAGTTTCCATCATACAGGTGTTATGTTCCTTGATTTTGCGTTCCTTACGCGGTTGGGTTATAATGGGAACCCCTTGACAGTTCGCCTTGAATAAAACTCCTCCAGCTAGGCCCGACCTTGGTTTTACCATTTGCCACCTAAGCCTTTTTCCCTTGGGTTTTGCGGACTCAAGGGTCATATTTATTTTAACCCCCCGGGCCAGTGCTTCTCTAAGTGTTGGTCCAACCTGGGCGATGTCTGGCGCCCCCTGGGCAACCAGGATTTATTTCAACCCGACGTCTTGCCCATCCGGTGTGCCCTGAGAATGAGATACGTGCGACTCCTATCGGGATTTGTCGGCACATCAGGTGTCTTTGCTGGTCTTGTTTTACCATTGTCGAAATGTCTTGTAACCGGGATTCCGAGTCTGATCGGGTCGTCCTAGGAGAAGGAATATCCTTCATTGACCGTGAGAGCTTGTGATGGGCTAAGTTGGGACACCCCTGCAGAGTTTTGAACTTTCGAAAGCCGTCCCCGCGGTTATGGGCATATGGGAATTTGTTAATATCCGATTGTAGAAAACTTGACACTTAACTTAATTAAAATGAATCAATCGCGTGTGTAGCCGTGATGGTCTCTTTTCGGAGGAGTCCGGGAAGAGAACATGGTCTCGTGTTATGCTTTAACGTAAGTAGTTGTAGGATCACTTCTTGATCTGTATAGCTTCTCGACCGTGCTTTGCTTCTCTTCTCGCTCTCATTTGCGTAAGTAGCCACCATATATGCTAGTGCTTGCTGCAGGTCCACCTCACTACCTTTCCTACCCATAAGCTTAAATAGACTTGATCGCGAGGGTGTGAGATTGCTGAGTCCCCGTGACTCACAGATTACTTCCAAAACCAGATGCAGGTGCCGATGATGCCAGTGCAGGGGACGCGACCGAACTCAAGTGGGAGTTCGACGAGGATTCAGGATGTTACTATGTTTCCTTTCCGAATGATCAGTAGAGGAGCCCAGTTGGGGCGATCAGGGATCTATGCATTTGGGGTTGTCTTTCTTTATTTGGTTCCATAGTCGGTCCTTGATTGTATTCTGGATGATGTAATGCTATATTTATGTATTGTGTGAAGTGGCGATTGTAAGCCAACTCTTTATCCCTTCTGTATTCAGTACACGGGATGTGTAAAGATTAACCCTCTTGCGACATGCCTACTATGCGGTTATGCCTCTAAGTCGTGCTCCGACACGTGGGAGATATAGCCGCATCGTGGGTGTTACAAGTTGGTAATCAGAGCCTTCCCCGACTTAGGAGCCCCCTGCTTGATCGAATCGCTGACGTTGTTGAGTCTAGAAAAATGTTTTGAGTCTTATAGGATTATATATATTGGAGAGTAGGATTCTTTTTACTCCTCGGTCCCTTCGTCGCTCTGGTGAGGCCTCCTGACGTTGAGTTTTGACTCTTCTCTACTCAAATTTCACAAAAAAATTAGGATCACGCGGGTATCTTGGAATCGTTACGACGGTTTTGTGACGAGAACATTGTTCTTGGTGCCTCCTGACATTTAGGGGTTGTGGCAGTGTCACGGGGAGTTGAGCTCCGAGGTGTTGTCGTCACAATTTTATCGTTGCAGTTCTGGAATACCTGAGTTTGCCGACATCGAAAATCTCTTTTATGCAGTTGTTGGTGAGATAACCTCGACGCCGCCCAGTACTGGGGCAGGAGTTCAGGAGTATTGCCATAACTCGTATAACGGATGCTTTTCAATGGTTGAGGTAAATGATTTCCGAAGGTTTCTTGGTTATGTGTTGAAGGATGGATACAGCTGGATGTAGGATTTGCTAGTTTTGGGTGAGATATTATGCTTCCCCTGTATCCCCAAGACCTGATTGCATAACCAGAAAGTTTCGGGAGTTTATAAGTGAGAATTCAAGTATCACGTAGGATATCTTTCCAACGGACACATGATACGATATGGGATCTATCATATGTTTGTTTCCGGCTTATTTTGCAAGTCAATCCTTTGTCTTGTTTTGAATTGTGGTATTTGAGTTGCTTCAATGTAAAATGTGTTTCCATACCTTTTCCAAGCGGTGTTCTCATATTCCTATGTGAATACTAATCCTTCATGATAATCGAGATTTTCATGTCAATCCTTTTCAACCGGCGTGTTTTTCTTCAAGTTAATTCAATCCCTTCAACATTTGCAAGATCAATGCTCAGTTATTCACAACGGTGTTTGTTTCCTCCGTCCTAAGTTGTCTTTGTTTTCCCGCCCTCCCACCCTTTTTCTTCAAGGACTCAGATTTCTGAATCAAGTATCCATTTTATTCATGTGAAGTCTCTCCATTCTTTTCCATCAATATTCTTATCCGATGAATGTCAGGAAGATACTAACAGAGCGTCAAGTTCACCATTATTCATTCTTTTCTTCTCCGGTGGTTTCAAATCAAGCTTTTGGTGTTGATCATATCCTTTCTCCTCGTTTCAAATGCTTTCTCTTGCTGGTGCACCTCTTAATCGTTCATCTCTCTCTATTCATATCCGAAGTGCTGAAGATATCTCAGAAGATTCAAGTTTCCATTCTCAATTCGCTCAAGTTCTTTTGAGGATGTTATCTCATTCAAGCCATTTAAATCAACCGGTGCAATCTCCCTCTCAAGTAATCGTTCAACGGTGTTTCTTCTGAGTGGGCCCTAACCCACAGGTCTTTTCGTAGGATCTTACCTGACTCTTCTAATCTTCCCGGAGTTACTCTCAAATTATTTTCCAAGTTTGACGTAAAAATGAATTATCATCAGTCATATGTATTTCTCCAAGATCGGTCAAATTCTTTTCATTGTTGGTTCAACCTTTCTAATTTTCATTCCAGAGTGCCTCAACAATTCATGGTGGCGTATCTTATCGTCATTCTCAGATTTTGAAGACCGAGGAAGAGTTTCTCCTCCAAATCTTACTCGTTCTTCCAAAGATGCGTAGTTCAAGCTTACCGCCTGTAACACCCCATATGTAACCTGCCATATTTGTATTCCAACTCTTGCCATTTCCGGCACTAAGTTATGATATTTCCTCGTTGTTGGGTTTTTGTCTTCGTGTTGTTTTGTCTTTTTCATGCATCTCATATCATGTCATCATGTGCATCGCATTTGCATACGTGTTCGTCTCATGCATCCGAGCATTTTCCCCGTTGTCCGTTTTGCATTCCGGCGCTCCCATGTCCTCCAGTGTCTCTTTCTACCTCTTTTCGTGTGTGGGTGCTAAATGTTCTCGGATTGGACCAAGACTTGCCAAGCGGCCTTGGTTTACTACCGGTAGACCGCCTGTCAAGTTTCGTGCCATTTGGACTTCGTTTGATACTCCAACGGTTAACCGAGGAACCGAAAAGGCCTCGTGTGTGTTGCAGCCCAACACCGCTCCAAAGTGGCCCAAAACCCACCTAAACCCCCTCCATCATCTAGGTCGTTCGATCACGATCGCGTGGCCGAAAACCATGCTCAATTTTTGCCGAGATTGTTGTAGTTGATCCATTTATGCTATGTTGTTGTTCTTGCCATGTTTAGCTTCTATGCCATGTCTACTTGCTAGGTGTATGCATAGTTTGTCATGCAATGCCTTGTGGTGAGTGCATCGAGCTTGCAAACATGCCTATTTAATATCTGTTTTGCCATGTTCTAGTTTTCTACTAAGTCTGAATCTGTTAACGAAAGTTGTTATGTTCACATGGTTGCCATTGTATTTTCTGATCCCTTTTGGCTTATGGTCAGTAAGGGACTTTTGTTGTATGCTTTGAGTAGCTTCATGCCATGCCTTGCTTTTCCATGATATGTTCCTGTAGCATGTTGTTATCGTGCTCTAAACATTGCTTCCTGATGTTAAATTCCTGACTTGATGATATTTTCACAAAGTCTGTAACCTGATATCTTTTGCACTTTTGCCATGCTTGTTTGAACCTGCTATTGAGTGAATTAGCCATAGCTCAATGTTCATATTTTGTCAAGCATCTTGAGTGGATCCCTGCCATGTATTTTTTTGTTATGTTAGAGTGCAGCAGCTTGTTGTTCTTGATGCATTTAGATGGTCTCGTGCTGTTAATCGCAGATTGGTGCCATATTTGTTTTGCTTGCCATTTGCAATCCGTGCATCCGATTCCGGTGATCTTTATATCGATTTCAACCGAAATCAACTCATCTTTCCAGTGGCACTCTTGGTTTTCCAAGTTGTGTCCAGGTTCAATCTTTCCTTTCTGAAACATGCATATGCATCGCATATCACATCCCGCATATCATGCCATGTTTTGCATCATGTTGCTTGTGCATTGCACGTGGTTGACTGTGTCTCCCTTTCCTTGTGTTCTTGCTTGGGTAGAGCCGGGAGATGAGTATGTGATCGAGGAACCTGGTGAGTACGCTTACGAGGATCAAGCTAATGTCAACTCGGAGAACTTTGCAGGCAAGATGACCATACCCTCAAAATCACTTCTATCTTTGCTTGCTAGATGCTCGCTCTTTTGCTATGCCTATGCTATGATACCTACCACTTGCTTATCATGCCTCCCATATTGCCATGTCAAACCTCTAACCCTCCTTGTCCTAGCAAACCATTGTTTGGCTATGTTACCGCTTTGCTCAGCCCCTCTTATAGTGTTGCTAGTTGCAGGTGAAGATTGGAGTTTGTTCCTTGTTGGAACATGTTTATTGTTGGGATAACATTATTATATCTTGTCTATTTTAATGCATCTATATACTTGGTATAGGGTGGAAGGCTCGGCCTTATGCCTGGTGTTTTGTTCCACTCTTGCCGCCCTAGTTTCCGTCATACCGGTGTTATGTTCCTTGATTTTGTGTTCCTTACACGATTGGGTTATAATGGGAACCCCTTGACAGTTCGCCTTGAATAAAACTCCTCCAGCAATGCCCAACCTTGGTTTTACCATTTGCCACCTAGCCTTTTCCCTTGGGTTTCGAAGACTCAAGGGTCATCTTTATTTTAAACCCCCCTGGGCCAGTGCTCATCTGAGTGTTGGTCCAAAATGGGCAGCCTGCGGGGCCACCTCGGGGCAACTCGAGTGTTGGTTTTACTCTTAGCTTGACCTATCCGGTGTGCCCTGAGAACGAGATACGTGCGACTCCTATCGGGATTTGTCGGCACATCGGGCGGCTTTGCTGGTTTAGTTTTACCATTGTCGAGATGTCTTGTAATCGGGATTCCGAGTCTGATCGGATCGTCTTGGGAGAACGAATATCCTTCATTGACCGTGAGAGCTTGTGATGGGCTAAGTTGGGACACCCCTGCTGGGATTTGAACTTACGAAAGCTGTGCCCGCGGTTATGGGCAGATGGGAATTTGTTAATGTCCGGTTGTAGAAAACCTTAATCTGAACTTAATTAAAATGAATCAACAGAGTGTGTGGTCATGATGGTCACTTTTCGGCGGAGTCCGGGAAGAGAACACGGTCTCATGTTATGCTTGAACGTAGGTTGTTCTAGGATCACTTCTTGATCATAGTTTCTCGACCGTGCCTTTGCCTTCTCTTCTCGCTCTCATTTGCGTAGGTTAGCCACCATATATGCTAGTGCTTGCTGCAGCTCCACCTCATACCTTTTACCCTACCTATAAGCTTAAATAGTCTTGATCGCGAGGGTGTGAGATTGCTGAGTCCCCGTGACTCACAGATTACTTCCAAAACTAGATGCGGGGACCGATGATACCGCTCCAAGAGATTCGACTGAGCTCAAGCGGGAGTTCGATGAGGACTCAGGACGATACTACGTTTCCTTTCCAGACGATCAGTAGTGGTGCCCAGTTGGGGTGATCGGGGACTTTGTTGCATTTGGGGTTGTTCTTTATTTTGGTTCCGTAGTCGGACCTTGATTGTATCTGGATGAATGTAATGTTATATTTATGCATTGTGTGACGTGGCGAGTGTAAGCCAACTATGTACCTCTTTTCCTTATTCATTACATGGGTTGTGTGAAGATTACCCCACTTGCGACATTGCTTACAATGCGGTTATGCCTCTAAGTCATGCTTCGACACGTGAGAGATATAGCCGCATCGTGGGCGTTACAAGTTGGTAATCAGAGCCTTCCCCGACTTAGGAGCCCCCTGCTTGATCGAATCGTTGGTGTTGTTGAGTCTAGAAAAATGTTTTTGAGTCATTTAGGATTATATATATATCAGAGAGTAGGATTCTTTTTACTCCTCAGTCTCTTCGTCGCTCTGGTGAGGCATCCTAACGTAGAGTTTTGACTCTTCTCTTCTCAAATTTCACTAAAAAATTAGGATCACGCGGGTATATTGGAATCATTCCGATGGATTTGTGACGAGAACATTGTTCTTGGTGCCTCCTGACATTTAGGGGTTGTGGAAGTGTCCCGGGGAGTTGAGCTCCGAGGTGTTGTCATCACAATTTTATCGTTGCATTTCTGGAATACCTGAGTTTCACCGACATCGAAAATCTCTTTTATGCAGTTGTTGGTGAGATAACCTCGACGCCACCCAGTACTGGGGTAGGAGTTCGGGAGTATCGCCAAAACTCGTATAACGGATGCTTTTCGAAGGTTGAGGTAAATGATTTCCGAAGGTTTCTTGGTTATGTGTTGAAGGATGGATACAGCTGGATGTAGGATTTGCTAGCTTTGGGTGAGATATTATGATTCCCCTGTATCCCCAACACATGATTGCATAACCGAGAAAATTTCGGGAGTTTCATAGGTGGGAATTCATGTAGCTCTAGTATTTCTTCCACGGATATTTGGTTTGTGATTGGGTAATCCTCACCAAGTATTTGTTCTTGTTCGTACCTTCTTGTTTTGTTCAGCTACCTCTATCTAAGTTGCTTCTCAATTTATGGAAGTGTGACCATTTCAACTGGAATGCATTCGTTCATTTTCTTCGGATGTTAAGACTATATGTTGCAATTTCGATCCATTTGATTCAGCTTGAATATTTGTCTGTCAAGATGCTAACGGATGTCACGCTCTTCAGGATGGCTCCTCCAACGTGTCAGAATCCTGAACAGCCACCACCACCTCCACCTCCGGAGGCATGGCAAGCTGTGATGGTCGCTACCAATGCCAACACGCAGCTGATCATGCAACTCTTGCAAGAGCGCAACCAAGGGAATCAAGGCCATGGCAACAATCAGAATCAATTTGCTACACTCAACTAGTTCCTCGCTAACCAGCCAAAGACCTTCAGCAACTGTGTCGAGGCAACAGACGAAGATGATTGGCTCATGGATATCTGCAAGCATTTCGAGTGCAGCAACATCGGGCCTGAGGACTTTGTCAAGTTTGCTTCGTTCCAACTCAAAGACCAAGCTGCAGAGTGGTATCAGAAGTACAAAGATTCCAGAGGAGGGCATGTGATTACCTGGGATGAATACCGTCATGACTTCAAAGCTCACCACATTCCTCAGAGTGTTATTGAGAGCAAGTGTGAGGAGTTCCGCAATCTGTAGCAAGGCAGCTTGTCTGTTTACCAGTATAACATCATGTTCCAGAAGCTCGCTCGTTTCGCTAAGCAAGAAGTCCCTAACAAGAAGAGCATGGTTTATCAGTTCAGAGGTGGCCTCAGAGAAGATCTCCAACTAGCTCTTGTGCGTTTCGAGCCGCAGAAGTACGATGAGTTTTACAATATGGCACTGAAACAAGAGACTGCTCAGCTCAAGTGCGATGCTTCCAAGAAGCGAGTCAGAGATGCAACTCCTTCCTCCCCAACTCAAGTGGCAACTAAGCAGCAAAAGTATTGGTTGCCTCCTCCTCCTCCGTTCCGTCAGCCTTATCAGCAGAAGAGCAAAGGTGGCAATGGATCTTCCCACCCACCCAACCCAGGCTTTCAGAACAAGACTTCATCTCAAGCTCCAAGATCAAGTGCTCCGTATCACCGTCTGCTTTCAGAGGTCACGTGCAACAAGTGTCAGCAGAAGGGTCACTATGCCAACAAATGCTTCAATCAGAGGCGTCTTCCTCCTCCTCCTCCTGTGAGATCTGCTAGCACCGCAGTGGTCAAGCATAATCTCAAGCATGCCAAGGTCAACTTGTTGAACGCAGCTCAGGAAGAGGACTCGTCAGATGTGATCATGGGTAACCTTCCTATTAACGATATTCCTGCAAAAGTTCTTTTTAATACTGGTGCATCGCATTGTTTCATGTCAAAACCATTTTTTTGCCAAGAATGAATTCGATTCTTCTCATTTGGGCAAATCAATGGATATCGTTTCTCCGGGTAGACGTTTGAGTGCCAGTTTGGTGGTTCCAGATGTTACTATCACGTTGGGCGACTATAAGTTTCTTTCTTCTCCAATGGTCCTTGGTAACTCGGATATTGATATTATTCTCGGAATGGATTGGCTTTCTAAGCACAAGGCTCAGCTTGATTGTGCTGTCAGGCAGATTCAATTGACACATTCGTCTGAGGATGTAATCGTCTTTGCCACTCGTGATGATACCATCCGACTGTTTTCTCTCAATGAGAAGAACGAGTTGGATGCCATCTCTCAGATTCCAGTCATTTGCGAATATCAAGACGTCTTTCCAGAGGAGCTTCCAGGAATGCCTCCGCACCGGCCAGTTGAATTCGTCATCGATCTTGAGCCTGGCACAGAACCTGTTTGCAAACGTCCTTACAAGCTTGGACCTGAAGAGTTGAAGGAGCTGAAGAAACAACTCAATATTCAAGAGCGTATGGGTCTCATCCGACCAAGTTCTTCTCCATGGGGTTGTGGTGTTCTTTTCGTCAAGAAGAAGAATGGAACGGACCGACTTTGTGTCGACTATCGTCCATTGAACAAGAAGACCATAAAGAACAAGTACCCACTTCCCAACATCAATGAGCTTTTCGAACAACTCAAAGGTGCTCAAGTATTTTCCAAGCTTACCCTCCGTATGGGCTATCATCAGATTCACATTCGTGAAGAAGATATCCCCAAGACAGCTTTCAGAACAAGCTATGGTTCATATGAATACACTGTCATGTCTTTCGGCCTTGTCAATGCTCCTCCAACATTCTCTCGCATGATGAACTTCATCTTCAACGCCTACACAAATGACTTCGTCTTGGTCAACCTCGATGACATTTTGGTCTTTTCCAAGAACAAGGAGGATCATGCCAAGCATTTGAGATTGGTGCTGGATAAACTCAGAGAACATCAGTTCTATGCAAAGTTTTCAAAGTGCGAGTTTTGGCTCGATGAGGTTCTCTACCTTGGGGATATCATCTCCGCCAAGGGCATAGCTATTAATCCTGAGAAGGTGTCTGCAATTGTGAATTGGGAACCACCTCAGAATGTGAAGCAACTCCGCAGCTTCCTTGGGCTCGCAAGCTATTGTCGAAGGTTCGTTGAGAACTTCTCTAAGATCGCGAAGCCTCTTTCCAACCTCCTGCAGAAGCATGTGAAGTATGTCTGGTCGCCTGAATGTGACATCGTTTTCAACACCCTCAAAGAGAAGTTAGTCACTGCTCCATTTCTGACTCCTCCTGATGAATACAAACCGTTTGAGGTCTTCTGTGATGCTTCCCTTCAAGGTCTTGGTGTAGTATTGATGCAAGAGAAGAAAGTTGTGGCCTATACCTCTCACCAGTTGAAGCCCAACGAAAAGAACTACCCCATTCATGACCTCGAGTTGGCGGCAGTTGTCCATGCTCTTTTAACATGGAGACATCTCTTGTTGGGAAGAAAAGTAGATATCTTCACCGATCACAAGAGTCTCAAGTACATCTTCACTCAGCCCAACCTCAACCTCACGCAGACTCGTTGGGTCGAAATGATTCAAGAGTATAATCCGAGTATTGAATATACTCCAGGCAAGGCCGATGTAATTGCTGACGCATTGAGCAGAAAGGCTTACTGCAACAGTTTGATTATCAAGCCCTACCAACCGCAGCTTTGTGAAGCTTTCCGCAAACTCAATCTCCAAGTTGTTCCTCAAGGATTCCTTGCCAACCTCCAAGTCTCACCTACTTTGGAAGATCAGATTCGCGAGGCTCAACTTCTTGATGCTATGGTGAAGAAGGTGAAGATTGGGATTGCCAAGGGTCAACCCAAGTACAAGTGCTATCGTCTTGATGACAAGGATACTCTATTCTTCAAGGATCGCATTGTTGTTCCTAAGGGTGACCTTCGTAAAGTCATTATGAACGAGGCTCACAATTCACTCCTCTCTATTCACCCTGGAAGTACAAAGATGTACTAGGACCTCAAGCAGTCGTATTGGTGGACTCGAATGAAGCGCGAGATTGCTCAGTTCGTGAATGAATGTGAGGTCTGCAGAAGAGTGAAAGCAGAACACCAACGACCAGTTGGTCTCCTCCAACCTCTTGCCATTCTTGAATGGAAGTTTGACCATATTGAGATGGACTTCATGACTGGATTTCCAAAGTCCAAGCGTGGCAATGATGTTATCTTTGTTGTCATCGACAAGCTCACTAAAGTGGCTCATTTTCTTCCTATCAAAGAATCTATCATAGCAGCTCAGTTGGCAGAGCTATATACCTCTAGGATTGTCTCTCTGCACGGCATTCCGCAGTTGATATCTTCATATCATGGTAGCATCTTTACCTCTAAGTTCTGGGATTCTTTTCAGAAGGCGATGGGCACTAACATTCGCTTCAGCATAGCTTTTCATCCTCAAACCACTGGCCAAGTCGAGCGAGTAAATCAGATTCTTGAAGATATGCTCAGAGCATGTGTCATCTCTTTCGTTATGAAGTGGGAAGATTGTCTTCCATATGCCGAGTTCTCCTACAACAACAGCTTCCAAGCGAGTTCGGGCAAGGCCCCATTCGAGATTCTCTATGGCAGGAAGTGTCGTACTCCTCTAAACTGGTCAGAGACTGGTGAACGTCAACTTCCTGGCAATGACTTGATCACAGAGGCTGAAGAAATGTGCAAAGTCATTCGTGAAAATCTCAAAGCCGCGCAATCGCACCAGAAGAGTTACTATGATAGCAAGCATCGTGACTTGGCTTTCGAGATCGGAGACCATGTCTACCTCCGCGTCTCTCCAATGAAAGGTACTCGTCGCTTCGGTATCAAAGGGAAGCTTGCCCCTAGATACGTGGGTCCTTTCAAGATCAATGGCAAAAGAGGCGATCTCGCCTATCAACTTGAGCTTCCATCCAACTTTGCAAACGTGCATGACGTGTTTCATGTATCTCAACTTCGCAAGTGTTTCAAGACTCCTGACCGCACCGTCAACTTCGAAGAGATTGATCTCCAAGAAGACTTGTCTTATCGTGAGCACCCCGTTGCTATTCTTCAAGAAACTAAGCGCAAGACTCACAACAAGTCTATCAAATTCCTGAAAGTCAAGTGGTCACATCATTCCGACCGCGAAGCCACCTGGGAATGCGAGGACCACCTCCATTCTGAGTACCCGGAGTTTTTCTAGTCCTAGATCTCGGGACGAGATCCTTTCGTAGTGGTGGAGTGTTGTAACACCCCATATGTAACCTGCCATATTTGTATTCCAACTCTGGCCATTTCCGGCACTAAGTTATGATATTTCCTCCTTGTCGGGTTTTTGTCTTCATGTTGTTTTGTCTTTGTCATGCATCTCATATCATGTCATCATGTGCATCACATTTGCATACGTGTTCGTCTCATGCATCCGAGCATTTTCCCCGTTGTCCGTTTTGCATTCCGGCGCTCCTATGTCCTCCGGTGTCCCTTTCTACCACTTTTCATGTGCGGGTGTTAAACGTTCTCGGATTGGACTGGGACTTGCCAAGCGGCCTTGGTTTACTACCGGTAGACCGCCTGTCAAGTTTCGTGCCATTTGGACTTCGTTTGATACTCCAACGGTTAACCGAGGAACCGAAAAGGCCTCGTGTGTGTTGCAGCCCAACACCCCTCCAAAGTGTCCCAAAACCCACCTAAACCCCCTCCATCATCTAGGTCGTTCGATCACGATCGCGTGGCCGAAAATCATGCTCAATTTGGAGCCTCCTAGCTCCTCCTACCTATAAAAAGGCACTCCCTGAAATTTCGGATCATTCCTACCCTAAGCCCTAGCCCCGCTTCTCTCCATGCGCCGAACGTGTCCGATCCGCGCCGGACGCCTCGCCGCCACATGGCACCGGCCGCCTCCCTCCGCCGCCAGCCCGCGAAGCCCGCGCGTGGCCCCCTGAAGCCCATCTCCGCCGCCGCCGCAACCCGAGCCGGCCCGCGCCCTGGACGCCGCGCCTCGCCGCCTCCCGCGCCGCCGCCCGCCAACGGTGCTGACCTCGCTGCCTCGCCCCACGCCGGTGCCCCGCCGCCTCGCTCCTCCAGGCCGGCGCCCCGCCGCCCTCGCTCCTCCACCGCCGCCACCTCGCCGCCCGGCGCCGGCGACCGCCCCGGCGACCTCTCCTTCCTCCTCCTCGACCTCGACTCCAGCCAGCCCCATCCTCTTCGGTGAGTTCTTCGGCCATCTACAGTGATTCTGGCGAACTTCAAAGAACGCGCCCAATCTAGATCTGGATCCAAAACTAGGGTTGACTTTTGCCCTAATCCCAGTTATTTTTAGCATTATTCATCATGACATAACTCTGCATCCGTGGCTCCATTTTGGGTGTGTAGCATATCAAATTGTTCGTCTCGACGAGTACTTCATTTCATTACATTGCACTATGTTTATTTGAGCTCATATTGATGCCCTAAATGCTGTTGCAAGAGTGCTAGTTAATATTAGTTTCAGATTCTTATCAGGATTTGGGCATTTGTCATTTTTGTCATGATTAATGTGTGCCTTCTATGATCTTGAGCCCTACATGTGTTTTGAAGGATGCCATGCCATCTTTACAGGGGTGTATGCCATGTATTTTTGTGATCTCTGTGGTGACTAGAACAAGCATGCAAAGTAGCCCTCATAATGTTGCTGATTTCAGGGACTTAGAAATATTCTAAGTCTTTGTCCTGTTAATATTTTTATGCCATGTATTCTTGTTGCTACAGAGTGATCCATGCCTCTTTTGAGCATGATCAGTAAGGATATTTTGTAGATATTGTGGTGCTCTATCCATCCATGTCTTTGTTTGCAATTATGGAGCACCCTAGCTTGAGTCAATCGAGCTCTACTCTTGCTATAAAATGTTCCTGGAAGAATGTTTACGTGTTAAGCATGTTTGCTGAGGTTGTTGTAGTTGATCCATGCATGCTATGTTGTTGTTCTTGCCATGTTTAGCTTCTATGCCATGTCTACTTGCTGGGTGTATGCTTAGTTTGTCATGCAATGCCTTGTGGTGAGTGCATCGAGCTCGCAAACATGCCTATTTAATATCTGTTTTGCCATGTTCCAAATTTCTGCTAAGTCTGAATCTGTTAAAGAAAGTTGCTATGTTCACATGGTTGCCATTGTATTTTCTGATCCCTTTTGGCTTATGGTCAGTAAGGGACTTTTGTTGTATGCTTTGAGTAGCTTCATGCCATGCCTTGCTTTGCCATGATATGTTCCTGCAGCATGTTGTTATCGTGCTCTAAACATTGCTTCCTGATGTTAAATTCCTGACTTGATGATATTTTCACTAAGTCTGTAACCTGATATCTTTTGCACTTTTGCCATGCTTGTTTGAACCTGCTATTGAGTGAATTAGCCGTAGCTCAGTGTTCATATTTTGTCAAGCATCTTGAGTGGATCCCTGCCATGTATTTTTTTGTTATGTTAGACTACAGAAGCTTGTTGTTCTTGATGCATTTAGATGGTCTCGTGCTGTTAATCGCAGATCGGTGCCATATTTGTTTTGCTTGCATTTGCAATCCATGCATCTGATTCCGGTGATCTTTATATCGATTTCGACTGAAATCAACTCATCTTTCCAGTGGAACTCTTGGTTTTCCAAGTTGAGGCCAGGTTCAATCTTTCCTTTCCGAAACATGCATATGCATCGCATATCACATCCCGCATATCATGCCATGTTTTGCATCATGTTGCTTGTGCATTGCACGTGGTTGATTATGTCTCCCTTTGCTTGTGTTCTTGTTTGGCTAGAGCTGGGAGACGAGTACGTGATCGAGGAACCCGGTGAGTACGCTTACGAGGATCAAGCTAATGTCAACTCGGAGAACTTTGCAGGCAAGATGACCATACCCTCGAAATCACTTCTATCTTTGCTTGCTAGATGCTCGCTCTTTTGCTATGCCTATGCTACGATACCTACCACTTTCTTATCATGCCTCCCATATTGCCATATCAAACCTCTAACCCTCCTTGTCCTAGCAAACCGTTGTTTGTCTATGTTACCGCTTTGCTCAGCCCCTCTTATAGCGTTGCTAGTTGCAGGTGAAGATTGGAGTTTGTTCCTTGTTGGAACATCTTTATTGTTGGGATATCATTATTATATCTTGTCTATTTTAATGCATCTATATACTTGGTAAAGGGTGGAAGGCTCGGCCTTATGCCTGGTGTTTTGTTCCACTCTTTCCGCCCTAGTTTCTGTCATACCGGTGCTATGTTCCTTGATTTTGTGTTCCTTACACGGTTGGGTGATAATGGGAACCCCTTGATAGTTCACCTTGAATAAAACTCCTCCAACAATGCCCAACCTTGGTTTTACCATTTTCCACCTAGCCGTTTCCCTTGGGTTTCGCAGACTCAAGGGTCATCTTTATTTTAAACCCCCCTGGGCCAGTGCTCCTCTGGGTGTTGGTCCGAAATGGGAAGCCTGCGGGGCCACCTTGGGGCAATTCGAGGGTTGGTTTTACTCATAGCTTGACCTATCTGGTGTGCCCTGAGAACGAGATATGTGCGACTCCTATCGGGATTTGTCGGCACATCGGGCGGCTTTGCTGGTTTAGTTTTACCATTGTCGAGATGTCTTGTAATCGGGATTCCGAGTCTGATCGGATCGTCTTGGGAGAAGGAATATCCTTCATTGACCGTGAGAGCTTGTGATGGGCTAAGTTGGGACACCCCTACAGGGATTTGAACTTTCGAAAGTCGTGCCTGCGGTTATGGGCAGATGGGAATTTGTTAATGTCCGGTTGTAGAAAACCTTAATCTGAAGTTAATTAAAATGAATCAACAGAGTGTGTGTCCATGATGGTCTCTTTTCGGTGGAGTCCGGGAAGAGAACACGGTCTCGTGTTATGCTTGAACATAGGTTGTTCTAGGATCACTTATTGATCATAGTTTCTCGATCGTGCCTTTGCCTTCTCTTCTCGCTCTCATTTGCGTATGTTAGCCACCATATATGCTAGTGCTAGCTGCAGCTCCACCTCATACCTTTTACCCTACCTATAAGCTTAAATAGTCTTGATCGCGAGGGTGTGAGATTGCTGAGTCCCCGTGACTCACAGATTACTTCCAAAACCAGATGCAGGGACCGATGATTCCGCTCCAGGAGATTCGACTGAGCTCAAGTGGGAGTTTGATGAGGACTCAGGATGATACTATGTTTCCTTTCCAGATGATCAGTAGTGGTGCCCAGTTGGGGCGATCGGGGACTTTGTTGCATTTGGGGTTGTTCTTTATTTTGGTTCCGTAGTCGGACCTTGATTGTATCTAGATGAATGTAATGTTATATTTATGCATTGTGTGACGTGGCGAGTGTAAGCCAACTATGTACCTCTTTTCCTTATTCATTACATGGGTTGTGTGAAGGTTACCCCACTTGCGACATTACTTACAATGCGGTTATGCCTCTAAGTCGTGCTTCGATACGTGGGAGATATAGCCGCATCATGGGCGTTACACTGCCATCCTCTCATAAGTGTGTTCGATTGTGAGAATTCTTTTCACCCTTCTGGAGCAATTCAGGAGTCTTTTCAGTTTGATTCTCCGGAGACCATCATCTCAGAATTATTCATTCTCAGCTTTCGGCTCTCGTTCTCCAAATCTTACCGGTGCATCATTCGAATATTCTATAATCAGCTCGTGATCTCTTAATTCTCTTGTATCAAATTCCCTCAAGTATCTACATTCGTTCTCTAATTCTCACCAGTGATTCATCCCTTTACTTCGTTCATTTTCAATTCTTACGGTGGTTCACTCAAGATTTCTTTCCTTCGTTATCATACCAATTCTTTCGCTGTTTCCAAATCCTACCGGTGGTCCATTGAGTTTAAGCTATCTCTCTCTTAATCGTTTCAACGAGAATAAGTAGTATGCCAAATCTGTTGCTTGTTATCAATTTAATTGGTGAAGGATACGCATAACATAATTCTTATTCTTGTTTCACCCAAATGATTAATTCTTATTCCGGAGGTTCATAAAAATTCTTGATTTCATTTGTTCAACTTTCTTTCCGGAGTTCCAAGTTTTCTCGGTTATATCATTTCAAAGCTTCATCTACTCACTGCAAGGTTTCTCCCGGAGTTCTTTTTAACTGTCCCTTTCATTTGATCATTCTTTTATTACCGGAGTTCTTCATGGAGGTTGTACATGTTGGTTCATTAAGGACTTAATCCCTTCTCGAAGCGTTCATCAAGATTCTTTTTAGAGGAGCTCAAGATTTCTTCATCTTGCAATCCGGAGTCCAATTGTTCTCCCTTATCTTTTGAGGTGGTAATATATCATTCTTCATTCACAAGAATGAGATATTTAAACCCATCACTTTCTCCCTTGGAGTTATCTTGGTATAGATTTCACCTAAAGCCTTCCTTTGGGAATGTTGCTCCTTGTGGTGATTACCTATGATCCAAGTTTTTCTTATCACCTCGATGGAAGAAGCATGCTATATTTTCTAGCTCTCAATCCAATCTATTGTTTCCGTTAGTGGCAGAATTTCACCTTATAATTTTGAGATGTTGTCTATAAGCCCACACCAAGCTTTATCCATAAGTTGTTGGTAATCCAACAACTCCGTTCTAGCATTTGTTGTAAGCGTTCTCTCTCAAGATCTTGTTTCCCTTCGCTCATTCCATTCCATTATTTCATTTCTTCCGGAGGCATTGTGATGTTGCTCTCTTCGACCAATCATCTTGTTTTTCCAAAGATCATCTTCTTTCCTTTGCTTATCCATTTAACCGGGGTGTTGTGCCCTTTTGCTCATGTTCTTTTCGCCTTATCAAGTCTTGCATCTCTTTTCAACCGGAGTGTTGTCCGAATTTGTTCTTCCTTGTTCCTATTTTATAACAGAGTGTTTTCAACTTTGTTCATTTCCGTTGTATTCTTTTCTCGAAATTGATTAACCTATCAAGGTTCTTTGGTTTCACTCGTTTGTCAAAGAAGCAACTTAGTTTTACTTCTTATCTTCCTCTTCCTTTTCCCTCCGATGCCATCCTAGATCTTGAGACGAGATCCTCTCGTAGTGGTGGAGTGTTGTAATGCCCCAAGACCGGAGCTTCAGATGCCTTCCTTGGTTTTCCGAGTTTCGTCGGGTAATTTGTTTTGTCTGTTGCATTCATCTTTGCACTTGTGCATTGCATCATGTCATCATGCCATCATGTCATTTTTTTAACTCAACTAAATAAATGGCATGGATCTTTGATCCATTTAAACCGAGGGAATTCACATGGTGATTCTCTTCATAAAATATCCTCCTAATATTTGGGGAGCTATTATAAAATATTCCATTAACTTGGAATCACCCATAACACAATTGCACTACTCTTCAACTCTTCTTTTATCCGACTCAACTTCATATACTTCCTTGTCATCTCTCACTCAAGCCATACCCATGCATCATCACCTCTCACTTCCTTCTTCTTTCATGTCTTTGGCAAGTGACTTTATTCCTCCTCCATTAATGTTCATCTTTTCCCTATAAATCTTGCCTCTTTCCTACACCCTCTCTGTTAGATTTCATCCCATTTGAAGTTGTTTTGGTCAGGTTCAAAAATGATTGAAGTTTGAGAATAATTCAAACTCTAATTATTTTTCTACCTTCTAAAAATGCCAGGGCAATTTATTCAAACCCCACATAAATCCAGGGTTCCAGATATGTATTTATATATCTCATATCCCTAACCAAAAAAAACCCTGGATTTTCCCCTTTGTTGATTGTTTATTTATATAAACAAAAAAATTAAAAGAAAGGAAAGGCCCCTTACTTACTTAGCTACTTGCTGGGCCTCTCCTTTCCATCCGGCCCATCCACTTCCGAGGCCCAGCCACTAGTGGCCCAAGGCCCCGGAGCCCCCCTTCTAACCATGGGCCTCCCAGGCAGCCTCCCTCTCCCAAGTCCCACCTAACCCCTTGCATGCAGCCCAGCCGGTGCCGCGTCTAAACCTAGCCCGTGCCCGCATCCCTCGGTCCACTTCCCCTCGATCCCCATCTCTCTCGCGCCGCCAATCACAGGACCCCGACGCGCACGTCTCCTCCCTGACTCTTCCTCGCCTATGCGCACCTCACGCCAGCTAGCACGTCGCCCCCTTCCTCTACTACTCCTCCTTCCACGCCCTGCTGCAGCTACTCTTCTCGGCGTCGCCCTTCGCCGCCACTAGGCCACCTCGCCACGTCGCGACCTGCCTCTGTGCGTGTGCCACCCCACTTCGCCGTGCGCCGCCACGGGTCGGAGCTCGCCGGACCCGCGTGCCATCGCCTCTGTCGCGCCTCCCTCTTCTTCTTCTGTTGCAGTGCAGCGCCACCGCAGTACCGCCCCGATCTCTGCATCGCCAGCGCCCCTGCCTCGCTGACCCGTCACGTGGGCCAGCGATGACCGCGTCGTTGACTCCGGTCGAGTCCCTGCGCCGGCGACCTCCGTCTCCAGCCGTTGCCGGCGAGCAAGCCGCTGTCGTCCACTTCGTCGCGTTCCCCTCCGCATGCGTCCGCCATGTTCCATCTCTGTTAGGGCCTGCCTCCTACCGTTGATGCGCTGC
This sequence comes from Triticum dicoccoides, assembly GCF_002162155.2. Classification (NCBI taxonomy): domain Eukaryota; kingdom Viridiplantae; phylum Streptophyta; class Magnoliopsida; order Poales; family Poaceae; genus Triticum; species Triticum dicoccoides. The sequence continues at coordinate 426,448,123 of NC_041380.1, forward strand.
GGGACCTCGATGCTGAGTGCCTCATCATTGGATTCCTAATAGTCGCCATCGACCTTGATTTGTGTATCTTTTGCTGCCGGATGCGCCAAGTCCAGCCGGTCCAGGACCACCTCAAGTTCGACTACACGAAACTCCAAGTCCAAAGACTACCATAGCCGTGATCTCGCCTCATACCACTATGGGTTCGTTAAGACCGCAAGTACCCTTTTGATCGCCAGGACCGAGACCCCAAGTTCGACTACGTGTTGCTGCTCCGATCGAGACCGCCACGTACGACGACGAACCGTCAAGTTCCACAAGATACTAAGTACCGCTACCCTCGACCCGAACATCTACAAACTGTGTACGTCGCGACCGTTGCCACAGATCGTCGAGTGAACAACTACCGTCGCCACGAGAAGGACAACTTTCCACAACGACCCGTGAACAACCACTTCCACGACGACCGTGTACCACTACCATTGTGAGAACGCCTACTTCCTTTACTGAACTCAAACCACTCCGTAATTTCACTTTTGGGAAGGTATAACCGCTGGAGCGATGCCCGTGAACCCTATGCATATGATGTATTGTATGAGATGCCCATGTTTGCACCATGGTCTCCTCCTCGTTTGCCGCTAACCCGTGGGAACCGGTTACCGGGATCACCCCACCATATTGCATGACACGCTCATGTCACTTTTCCTTTTGCACCAGTATCTCCATGAGCTACCGGAACCGATATGTTGTCGTGGCATCATTTTCGGATTCGTTGCCGTGGCACCCCTTCCGTTTCCACCACGGTGACAAATGCTTCATAATGCTCTTGTCAACTTTTAATAAAATTGCATAAACTTGCACATGTCATCCAGATCATGATAAAAACAATTAAAATGTTTAAATTGTTGTTTGCATTAATTTGCTAAATGCATATGGGGTTTTACCGGATTTGTTGTTTGTTATATCCGACCCCATTTAAATTTCCTAGATAGGTACTTTTCATATGCCTCACCTCTTGCCATGCTTAATAACATTTAATATTTTTGGGTACATAAACGAGAGTGAACTAAATAATTGTTGTGGTGTTTCATCAATATGCAACTCGTTGGATATTGAGCTCCACTTAACTTGTAGTTTTGCTTGTGCACTTTGCCATGCCATGCCTCATTAAACCGGACATGCATCATACTTGGTTGTGCATCATGCCATGTTTATGTGATGGTTGTTTACTATGTTGCTTGCTTCTTTCCGGGTTGCTTCTCTCGTTAGCTTCCGTTTCGTTCCGGAGTTGTGAGGATCCGTTCGACTACGTCCGTTCATCTACTTCTTGGACTCGTTCTTCTTCCTTGCAGGATCTCAGGCAAGATGACCATACCCTCGAAATCACTTCTATCTTTGCTTGCTAGTTGCTCGCTCTATTGCTATGCCGCAATGCCTACCACTTGCTATATCATGCCTCCCATTTTACCATGCAAGCCTCTTGCCCACCTTTTTCCCAGCAAACCGTTGTTTGGCTATGTTACCGCTTTGCTCAGCCCCTCTTATAGCGTTGCTAGTTGCAGGTGAAGATGGAGTTTGTTCCATGTTGGAACATGGATATTATTGGGATATCATTATTATCTCTTATTAACTTTAATGCATCTATATACTTGGTAAAGGGTGGAAGGCTCGGCCTTATGCCTGGTCTTTTGTTCCACTCTTGCCGCCCTAGTTTCCGTCATACAGGTGTTATGTTCCTTGATTTTGCGTTCCTTACGCGGTTTGGTTATAATGGGAACCCCTTGACAGTTCGCCTTGAATAAAACTCCTCCAGCAAGGCCCAACCTTGGTTTTACCATTTGCCACCTAAGCCTTTTTCCCTTGGGTTTCGCGGACTCAAGGATCAGCTTTATTTTAACCCCCCCAGGCCAGTGCTTCTCTAAGTGTTGGTCCAACCTGGGCGATGTCCGGCGCCCCCTGGGCAACCAGGGTTTATGCCAACCCGACGTCTTGCCCATCTAGTGTGCCCTGAGAACAAGATACGTGCGACTCCTATCAGGACTTGTCGGCACATCGGGTGGATTTGCTGGTCTTGTTTTACCATTGTCAAAATGTCTTGTAACCGGGATTCCGAGTCTGATCGGGTCGTCCTGGGAGAAGGAATATCCTTTGTTGACCGTGAGAGCTTGTGATGGGCTACCCCTGCAGGGTTTTGAACTTCTGGAAGTCATGCCCGCGGTTATGGGCAGATGGCAATTTGTTAACATCCGGTTGTAGAAAACTTGACACTTAAATTAATTAAAATGAATCAACCGCGTGTGTAGCCGTGATGGTCTCTTTTCGGCGGAGTCCGGGAAGAAAACACGGTCTCGTGTCATGCTTTAACGTAAGTTGTTTTAAGATCACTTCTTGATCTGTATAGCTTCTCGACCGTGCTTTGCTTCTCTTCTCGCTCTCATTTGCGTAAGTAGCAACCATATATGCTAGTGCTTGCTGCAGCTCCACCTCACTACCTTTCCTACCCATAAGGTTAAATAGACTTGATCGTGAGGGTGTGAGATTGCTGAGTCCCCGTGACTCACAGATTACTTCCAAAACCAGATGCAGGTGCCGATGATGCCAGTGCAGGGGATGCGACCGAACTCAAGTGGGAGTTCGACGAGGATTCGGGATGTTACTATGTTTCCTTTCCGGACGATCAGTAGAGGAGCCAAGTTGGGGCGATCGGGGATCTATGCATTTGGGGTTGTCTTTCTTTATTTGGTTCCGTAGTCGGACCTTGATTGTATTCTGGATGATATAATGCTATATTTATGTATTGTGTGAAGTGGCGATTGTAAGCCAACTCTTTATCCCTTCCTTATTCAGTACACGGGATGTGTAAAGATTACCCCTCTTCCGACATGCCTACTATGCGGTTATGCCTCTAAGTCGTGCTCCGACACATGGGAGATATAGCCGCATCGTGGGTGTTACAGTCGGCGAGCCTGGGGTGGACGCCACCGACCCGATCGGTCACACGCTGTCGGCGGATGCCTGCCCTGAACCCGCCGTCATTGTTGCCCCGGCAGATGCTACGAACGTGCCTCCGATTGGGAACCCCTTGGAGTATTTCCTCGCCAGCGTCGCCGAGGAGCCACCCGCCTCTTTGGTGTCTACTCCGGCCACCCATAGGGGAAAGGGACGCGTGCCAGTCGCGCCCACTCGTCGTAGTACCCGGCTCGACAAGAAGAAGGCAAAAGCCCCACCCGGGGTTGCTACAGAGGCGGTCCAGGAGCTCATTGCCAAGGTTTGTGGTGTATTGGACCCGTCTGTTGGATACGACGACAAGGCCTAGCAGGCCTACCTCGACTTGTTCAACACCCTGCTCACGGCCCTCGTGGTCCAGGCTATTGTTGGACTGGTAGCGCACGCCAAGGATATCAACCAGAAGAAGGCGCAAAAGAACAAGAAGAAGGCTGCCCAGGAGGTTGCAAATGATGTTGCCCATGTCGCTGATGTGTAGGCTCCCTAGCTGCCATTGCTTGTTGGGCCCCTCTCCTGCGAGCATGATGTATCACCGTTCCTTTCCTGCTCTTCGTTTTAGTCGTCCAGAACCATGTATCATCGCAACCGGAGGTCGCCTATCTTCCCTACATTGTGTCACCAAGCTCAAGTCTGCTAGCTGCACTTCATTCCGTTTCATTCTTTTTTCCTGGGCGCCTCCTGAAGTCTACATCCACCGTGCTACTTTTATGTTTCTCATATGGCGCAATCTGACGTAAAAATCATCTGCTGGAACGTCCGTGGACTTAATTCACGTGCTCGCCATGATGCCGTTCGCTATATCGTTCGCGACTCCCACGCCTCCATTGTCTGTCTCCAAGAGACGAAGCTACAACTACTTGACGACTCCATCATCAGGGAGATGCTTGGCCCTTGCTTCACCGCCAATTACTTTGTCTTTCCTGCATTCGGCACTAGAGGAGGAATGATCTTGGCCGCGTCAGACCGCTTCTTCGCGCTGTTAGACTGCCAGGCTACTCCGGTCACCATCTTCACCTCTGTCTCCATGCTAAATGATAGCATTGCCAGGACCATCACTTGCGTCTATGGTCCTTAGGGTGAGTCGGAGAAGGTGGCTTTCATTGAGGAGTTGAGGGCTCTCTCTGCCACGACTGTAAGGCAGTGGCTTCTTTTGGGGGATTTCAATCTGATCACTAAAGCGGCGAACAAGAGCAACGCCAACATCAATCGCCGTCTCCTTGGGAAATTCCGCGGGGCCCTTGACTTCATGCAGCTAAAAGAGCTACATATGTGTGGGAGGCGCTTCACCTGGTCCAATGAGCAAGCAAATCCGGTCATGACCAAGATTGACCATGTTTTCCACTCCGATGACTGGGATTTGCTCTTCCCAAATGCGCATCTCCAGGCCATCTCAACGACCTGCTCTGACCATGCCCCGCTATTCCTTCAGGGGTGCGTCGACAATGCGAGGAAGCCATCCTTCAAGTTTGAGGAGTTCTGGATGCGACTCCCTGGCTTCCATGATGCGGTCGCGGCCGCGTGGAACAAGCCCGTCCTGTCCCGGGATGCCCTCCGTACGATTCATATCAAGTTGTGCCGAACCACGAAGGCTTTGCGCAAATGGCAAAAAGAGAGGGTTGGTGTTCTAAACACCCAGATTGCGGTGGCAAAGGAGATCATCTGGCGTCTGGACGTCGCCGAGGAAGGGCGGCCGCTGTCAAAACCTGAGAGGGTTTTGAGGAGACAACTCAAGGCTTCCTACCTTGGCCTTCTCGCCATCCAGAAGGTCAAGATGAGACAGAGCTCACGTCTTAACTGGATCCATTTGGGGGATGCCACCACCAAGCTTTTCCATGCCCGAGCCAATGGAAGATGGCGCAAGAATTTATTTCAGACCATCAGGACCGACGTCGGGCTGGCAATTACAAATGAAGACAAGGAGCGGGCCCTCATCGACCACTTCCAAGATCACCTCTGAAGGCCGACACGGCGATCCAAATGCCTGGCCTGGGAGAACATCGGTATGCAGCGCCACGACCTATCTCAGCTGGACGCCCCGTTTGATGAAGAAGAGATCAAGGAGGTAGTTTTCTCTATGCCTTTGGTCAAGGCGTCAGGACGGACGGGTTCATTGGCGCCTTCTTCAAGTCCTACTAGGAGATTATCAAGACCGACGTCCTGGCCGCAATCCTACAACTAGCAGATCTATGGGGTGATTGCGTCGGGCTGATCAACTCGGCGAACATAATTCTGCTGCCAAAGAAGGCAGACGCCACCAGGATGGGAGACTACCACCCAATCAGCCTCATCCATAGCATCTCGAAGATTTTCTCGAAGCTGTTAGCAAACCGGCTCGCCCCTCCGCTCCCCACGCTAGTCTCCAAGAGCCAGAGCGCCTTCGTGAAGAAATGGTGCATCCATGATAACTTCCTACATGTGCAGAACTTGGAAAAGGAGTTGCATCGCACGTCAACGCCTGGCCTCTTCCTCAAGCTGGACATCTCAAAGGCTTCGACTCTGTCGGTTGGGCTTACCTACTGGAGGTACTTGAGCAACTTGGTTTCAGTCAACATTGGCGGGACTGGATTTGCATGTCCTTGGCATCATCTTCTTTGCGGATTCTGCTAAATGGAAACCCGGGTCCCCCTTTTGCTCACGCTTGCGGCCTGCGTCAGGGTGACCCTATTTCCCCCATGCTTTTCATCCTTGCAATTGACCCGCTTCAGCTTATGCTCCGGGCTTCCTCCAACTCCGGGATTCTGCAGCCGATCAAGGATCGTTCGGCTTCCTGCAGAATTTCACTTTACGCTGATGACGTGGGCATCTTTGCCAACCCTGTGAAGGAAGAATTGGACGCCATTGTGGGAATACTTGCCTGTTTTGGGGAGGCATCGGGTCTCATTACCAACGTGACCAAGATGGAGGTGTTCCCTATTCGCTGCTAGCAGATTGACCTCGCCCACATTTTATCGGGATTCCCTGTGAAGATCGCTGCATTCCCAACTAAGTATTTGGCCCTTCCCCTGCATACCTCAAGGCTCAAGCGGGTTCATCTTCAACCTCTCATAGACAAAGCAATGGGCAAGCTTCCGGGGTGGAAGGGAAAGAACCTTGCGAGGCCGGGAAGGGTCTCCTTGGCAAAGTCTGTGCTATGCGCCATGGCCACACATCACCTCACTGCACTCCCTCTTCCGGCATGGGCCAACCATAAGCTTAGCAAGATCTCTCGCAACTTCATATGGCAAGGAGACAATTCCGAGAATGAGATCGGAGGGCACTCCCTGGTAAACTGGAAGACGGTGTGCAGGCCAAAGGCCCTAGGTGGGCTGGGAATCACAGACCTAGAGAGATTTGGTCGGGCTCTCCGCTTATGTTGGCCATGGCTAATATGGACCGACCCTGACCGTCAGTGGGTGGACTCTGCCCTACCCTGCGACAACTCGGATATGGCGCTATTCAGAGCTTCGACCTCCATCATGCTGGGTAACGGCCACAAAGCTCTGTTCTGGCATGATGACTGGACCAGAAAGGGTCCCCTTAGGATGCTGGCTCCCAGATTATACAAAATCTCCACAAGAAAGCAGAGAACAATGTCCAAGGAGCTTCACGAGGATAACTGGATCAGATCAGTCGCCCGCCTTCAGTCCCCCATACACCTGCAGGAATTCATCTCGATGGCATCTCTGACCTCCCAGGTTACACTGTCTACGGACAGGGAGGAATCCATCTCCTGGCGTTGGACTACAAATGGAATCTACTCCGCGGCTTCGGCATATACAGCCCAATTCTCTGGCTCCTTCCCCGGGTTCTCGCGACGAAGATTTGGGAGGCACACACGGAACCCAAATGCAAGCTCTTTTCTTGGCTGGTGCTCCATGGAAAGATCCTCATGGCCGACATGCTCGCTATTCGCAGATGGCCACATGATCCTACATGCCCGCTGTGTTTGGGAGCACTGGAGACGGCAACTCACCTCTGCAGGGACTGCCCATTTGCGATTGCGGTTTGTCGCATGTTCAGGCATGGACCGGGGAGGCGCCGACGAACATGATGACAATTCCGCCTCCCATGGGAGTCTCCGACTGGTGGGATCGGCTCATCTGTCCCCTATCCAAGGACGAAAGACGCTGGTGTAGCGGTCACTTCCTCTACACCATTTGGAATATCTGGAAGGAGCGCAACCGCCGGATATTCATCGGCACCCGCCTCACTCACCTGGAGGTGGCGGCCATCGCGCTCGACGACATAAGAATGCGGGCTTGCGCCTTTGGCAGGGCACAAGTGGAGACCGGCATTGGGTGATTTGGTTCACTTAGCATTCCACAATGGTTCTTATAAGGGTTTCGTCAGGTTTCCTCGGAAAAACATGTCATCTTTGTACATAAACCCTCTTTTTCGTCTGAAATGAAAAGGCAGTGCTCTTGCCGGTTCCTCGAAAAAAAAGAAAAAAAGGAGAAATGCGTAGCAGCAGCGGGCTTTATGGACAGGCGCTATAGCTAATGTAGTAGTAGCGCTTTCCGTGGAACGCGTTGCTGCTACTTCCCACTTAAACAACCGTTTTCTTCTTCCCTAACGCCCACTTCCCCCAAATCCAACACGCGTGCGTCTGCTGTCACCGCCGTCATCGCCCAGCCGCCGCACGCTCTCCCGTCGCCCTCCGCACGCCGTCGACGTCGCCCCCGACCCCGACCTCGACGCCGCCCCTGACCTCGCCGCCGCCCCCGACCCCGACCTCGACGCCCGCCTACAACGCCGCCCTCGACCCCGTGCGCCCGCCGCCCCGACCCCGACCCCGTCCCCGACCTCGACGCCGCGTGCCCCTCTCCCTAACTCCGCCGGTGCCTGAGGTGAGCACGCCCTCCTCGTCCTCCTCCCCTACCTCTGCCTAGCTAGGGTTCTTAGGGTTAAATTTCAGAGTTCATCTAATTAGTTAGGGTTCATCAAATTAGATGCTAATTATGGCAGTAGTTGTTAAATAGAATTAGTTTTAGAGTTCATCAAATTAGTTAGGGTTAAATTTTAGAGTTCATCAAATTAGTTAGGGTTGAATTTTAGAGTTCATCAAATTAGTTAGGGTTCATTAAATTTTAGAGTTCATCAAATTAGTTAGGGTTAAATTTTAGACTTCATCTAACTAGTTTTTTTACTGTTTTTTAGTAAGTGTTTAATAGAATTAGTAAGAAAATTAATATAACTAGTTGAACTAGTCTATTTTTAGTAAAAACTAGTTTATTTTTATTTATAGTAAGTGCTTAATTGAACTAGTTGAGTTAATACAACTATTTTATTTTTAGCACGAAAATTAATAGAACTAGTTTAGTTTTTTTTAGTTAAAGCAATTATTCCCGTATCGACGCCGATGATGCCTAGCCCGCATCCTCGTCGTCGAGTCGGTGAAGGACACCTGTGTCACCAGATGGGACATGTCCGGGACTAGGCTCCGCCGGGGTGGTACTAGGAGGCGCTACCTACCGGGGGCGCAGGTTGGTGAGCAGTTAGCCCGTCGTTGACCCGAACCTTCTTTGGTGGCGGTCGCGTGGGCTAGTGATGGTCCAGAGGCTTGAGGACCCCGCGGAGATGGTGCGTTACCGTGTTAGTGAGGAGGACGCGCACGTCCGTCGCTACTTGTTTGCGTTGGAGCACAGGTTCTCCAATACCTGGAAGGTTATCCAGGGATCTCACTGGAGCTATGATCCTGTGATGGTTCCTTCTCTATGGGTGTCCACCGCCCGCGCCAATACCCGTCGTGCACTAGGGTTTAGTTGTATTAGTGATGTTATATGTATGATACTATTCAGGATGTATTAGTGATAATATTCGATGATGTACGGACGCATGAGATGATTTACTTTTGCTTATTGAATGCATGCTAATTTGAATACTTATTTATTTTATGATTTGGTTTTGCTTCTTGAATGATCATGTCAATATGAGGCCTATAAGATATTTTGAAATGTATATCTTGTGTTGCTCAAATAGGATATGTGCTTGCCAAAGTGGCCGGTCATGTTTGCAGGTTACACCTCTGAATGGCCTATGTTTTGCCGGAGTGTTGATTCATTTCCGTTCCGGCAAATTTCAGGCGCTCGATATGTCCTATTTTAGCAAAGGTCATGCCAGAATTTTCTGTGAATTTTGGCATGACTTGTGCCAGAATATGTAGGAAATATCGAGTGCCCCTGCTTTGTGTGTTGAGTATCCTGGTAGTTGCCTTCGATCGATTTTCAATTAATGCTTCAACTATGAACATAGGAAATGTCTGATGACGAAAAGGATTTCGGTATTTGCGAATACTGCGAAGACGAGCGCGACATGTGCGACAGAATCTTCCTAGATGATGATAGGCGCTTCAGCATCAAGCTGGACGAGAACTTTGAAGTGGATACAGTAAGTCACAACGACAAGTCTTTTTTCGTAATTAAGCATGACATCTGCTTCATTTGCTTCAACTTATAATTAATTTTTTTTACTATTCAACTAGCATATCCCCTGCCATGCAAGAGTTTTTGTCTTGGATAAGATATGTTTCAGTCCTATGAAAACTACTATGGAGGTAAACAGAGTTAACTTGAAGACCGAGCATGGTTATACTTTCCATGCAAAATTATATAACACAGACACCTACACCTATTTTGAATGCAAAACATGGCAAGCACTATGCAAGGCTTATGCATTTGAGCATGATATGGTTATCACCTTTGATATTCATCCCGAAGATGATATTGAAGGTAATATCGACATCTGGGTCGATGTGCAGACGCCTCCAGTTATACCATTATGTCAGTTTCTCAACCATATTTATGTCTTTGATATTGTTTATTCAAAAATAGTTTACAACTAATTTCTATTGACAGCTTATTTCCATTCAAGCAAACATGTCCCGCGCTTGGTAGACATGACCGTCCACTGTCCCGGTGCTGAACTAAACTGCGAGGAGATAGGTCATTATGTTTCATGGCTTGAGGATCTTCATTCTGTCAAGAAAAATTATTTTCCTGGACTTCAAAATCTTAGTACTCAAAATGTGTGATGAATAGTGTTCGTACTGAACTACGGTAACATCTATTTAGGGAAGATGGTAAGATTTTTACTATTTGTCCATAGTGCATCTTTTGCATACATTATTGTTTAAGCTAAACTTCATTGCTAAGTATGTTACTATACGATCTTCTTCAACAGGGACTCTCGATGAATGTTGTGCCTCATTAGAATGAGACTAAAGGTCGCATGAGAATTGTTATCTTACGGCCAAGATTTCCTACAATGCACTTTAGTGCATTTAGGATTTCTAATAGCGAGGAATGCTTAATAGTGAAAGACTGGAGCAAAATTGTGAATTATCGCAGAGAAGTACTAGGGGCAGTAATCAGAAGCGCAACCCACGATTAGGAGACAGGTTCATCTACATGCTCCAACTTGATGAAGCAGGAGTGCTACACATGTTTTATGTTATTTTAGCTGAGAGAGAGCAGCATGAGTGATTAGCTAGCTAGAAATGAGTTATGATGATTAAGTAGCTAGTGTTGGTTGTAATGACTATGATGATTATTATTAGCTAGTGTTGGTGGTGATTAGATAGCTACTACAGCTAGTGTTGGTGGTGATTAGCTAGCTAGAATGAGTTTGAAGATGATGATGTGTGCTACACTATGACTATGATGATTAAATAGCTACTGTTGGTGGTAATGACTATGATGATGATTAAATAGCTTGTGTTAGCCGATTAGATTCAAGTGGAGGCAACATGTGGTGCACATCGAAAGTACTACTAGTCCAAACTAGATCAAGTTTGGATTAGTAGTATACTTTTGACATGCACCACATGTTCCCTCCACTTAAACCTAATCCACCTTCATTTGACACACTGTTATGGACATATTGATATAACAACCTCATAATTGGTATTGTACCAAAATTTGTATAACGGCGTATAAATACACTAAAATTTGAAAAAAAAGAAAAAGAATACTAGTAGCGATGGAGAGTAAACACGCTACAACTAGCTATATTAGCAGTAGCGCTGGAGTGAACAAACACTGCTGCTATATGTCTTAGCAGTAGCGCGCGTAGCACACACTACTGCTAAGGAATAGCTATAGTGCCTTATCAGTAGCGCATCCTCCCGCGCTACTGATATGCAAAATACCGCGCTACTACTAAGGTTTTCCCTAGTAGTGATGACTTATACATGTTCCTCGGACTATGAGATTATGCAACTCCCAAATACCGAAGGAACACCTTGTGTGCTATCAAATGTCACAACGTAACTGGGTGATTATAAAGATGCTCTCCAGGTGTCTCCGATAGTGCTTGTTGAGTTGGCATAGATCAAGATTAGGATTTGTCACTCCGAGTATCGAAGAGGTATCTCTGGGCCCTCTCGATAATGCACATCACTATAAGCCTTGCAAGTAATGTGACTAATGAGTTAGTTACGAGATGATGTATTACAGAATGAGTAAATATACTTGCCGGTAACAAGATTGAACTAGGTATTGAGATACCGACGATCGAATCTCGGGCAAGTAACATACCGATGACAAAGGGAACAACATATATTGTTATGCGGTTTGACCGATAAAAATCTTCGTAGAATATGTAGGAACCAATATGAGCATCTAGGTTCCGCTATTGGTTACTGACTGGAGATAAGCCTCGGGCATGTCTACATAGTTTTCGAACCCGTAGGGTCTGCACGCTTAACATTCTGTGATGATTTGTATTATGAGTTATGTGATTTGATGACTGGAGTTTGTTCGGAGTCCCGGATGAGATCGGGGACATGACGAGGAGTCTCGAAATGGTTGAGACGTAAAGATCGATATATTGGAAGGCTATATTCGGACATCGGCAAGGTTCCGAGTGATTCGGGTATTTTTCAGAGTACTCACTACACCACAACACTGATGTAAGGGCAGAAAAACTGCTGGGAGAAGACTCTTTAAAGGGCAGACAAACTGCCGGGACAGTGGTTCTCCCGGCAGATAGAACTGCCATGAGAACGGCTGGTGGGGATTACTTCTCCCGGCAGATAAACTTCTCCCGGCAGTTTTTCTGCCCCGACCCTTGTATTTGCCGGTAGTTAATTTTCTCCCGGCAGATTGGTCTAGGCATGTGAAACTACAATTACCGGCAGTTAAGCCGCCAGCACAAGCATGTTTACCTGGCAGATATTATGCCAACATGTTAATTTCACTAGTGAAATGTTCTAGGCATCCCTATTATGTAATATCCATCCATTATATATGTCTAGACAATCAAGACATATCACACAATTTATACACGCACTTCAATCAATGTAACATATAGGCCTCATCGAAAACCTTAAACTTCATTTGATAAACATAACGACAATATATACAGAGGTTGTGCCACGAAAGGAGTACATATATATGTTTACCCCACAACCAAACTAAAGTAGTGCCACAAAAGATGTACATATGCTTCTAGATGTGTGCCACACAGCCAAACCACCACCAAAATGAGCAGAGCAAATGTCTAGGTTCAACAAACAAGACGCAGGACATTGTAGGTCTTCCAAATCTTCATCAGCTTGAAAATCTTCCAAACCTTAGTGAACTTGTGCACCTTTGGGAAATCTGCAGCTGCCATAGATCGTACGATGTTACATACAACAGCAGCATTCAGAACTTAAGGAAGATGTTACAACAATCACATACAACAGCCACATATTTTCTGAAATATAGAGCAACCAATAACATCTCTAGACTAATCTCTACTATAGTAGAGAACGTGTCCATTTTTTATCATCTTAACAGTAGCAAGCTTATCTTCTCATCAAAATGTAATGTGCAAAGTCTATAAACAGGAAGATGTGACAACAACCACATACAACAGTCGTATATGTTCTGAAACATAGAGCAACTAGTAACATCTCTAGAGTAATCTCTACTTTAGTAGAGAACATGTCCATTTTTTATCATCTTGACAGTAGCAAGCTTCTCTTACTTCTCATCCAAATATAGTGTGCAAAGTCTGTACAGATATTAACAAATATCAACAGTAATTAGTAGGTGTACCTATCTTGTACAGCAGAAGTGACGCTATTCCTGTACCGAAGTAAAGCGAACAGAATTGATGACTATTTGATTGTCTTCTGCATTTGGAAACACAAGCACGAGGCCACAATCACACACTAAATATTACACAAGCGCATTTTGAAGCTACTGTGTTGAACAAGCGCATATGCAAAGTTACAGTTGCAGCTTCAAGCAGGATTGGGAAATAGAGTGATATAAGTTACTGCAATAAGCAAATTGGTATAAGCAGGTTGCATGCGCTAAGTTAGTGTACTAGCCAGTGAATTAAATTAGCTTGTATTTGAGCTTGCTTTTCCTTCTAAGCTCTCTACATGTACTACACAAAATAAGAGGGAAACTAGCTGGAGAAATTAAGGTCCCCTAAATGGTATCCGATTAGTGACAAGCACACAGATTTAATCCAGTGAAACACTACAAACATTTGGTTCAATAAACAATTTTTATTGGTTCACTTTCCTACATCTCGCACAAGTTGAATTAGCCTAGAAAATAAAACCAAGGCTTTCTACAAACAAATAAGCTGAAATAATTCATGTAACATGAAAGAAAGAGGATCCAATTATGAGAAATGACTCAAATTATCTTTTTTATACATGTTGTAGGAGTATCTATATGTACAGAAGTTAATCATTATCCTTGCGAGATCAGAGAATCAGATTTATTCAACTGACATCTCTACAAAATCATGGCTGATGGACACAAAAGCCCACTTCTAAAGAACTATAATGACACTTCCAAGTACAATTCTGGATGTATAGTAAATAGTAAGCAGTAAAATGCAAGGTCAAACGAAATTTACACATGAGATGCTTCCTTTTCCCCCAAAACTGCATGCCAAGCATATCATGTTTATACTCATGAAACATAGCACGATGCAGTGTAAAAATAAAATAAACTAAATAACCATTATAAATTCACACCAAGAAGTAGAGCTAATTTTGCTGGCTGCTACACACTGGCATTAAAGACAATAAACAAGAGCTTAAAATGTCACCGCAGACCACTAGCATGTGAGCGCCTATCTAGTTCACTATAATTATAATCTGCAATTATAAGTTAGTACAGTTTATATCAAAACTTTGACATCTTTGTACTGAAGTTTGTTATTTGCAAAGCTATTCCCGAGGTTCAACAAACAAACATAATACATTATCATTCCACCACTTAAAACAGCCAAATTATGGGAACTGAAAAGAAAATTAATGGCATGGTATATCACCTTCTTCCTTTTAGTTTGTCACTGACTAGCTGGGCTCCAAATTCTTCATTTATATTTGAAAATGTAAGGCGGCCAAACCGTTCAAAATCCTCGCCGTTTGTTGTTCTAATTCTCGCTAGCCTCTCTTCCTCTCGTTCTTGAACATTGTCTTAGTCTCTTTCTTGTTCCATTCTTCCTCTCGTTCTTCAACATTGTCTTAGTATCTTTCTTGTTCCATTCTTTTTCCTAAAAAGAAAATTAATGGCACATTATATGTCAAGTATGTAAGCATGTAGCTGTTGGGAAGGCCTCTTTTAGCAACTCTAGCATCATGTCAGAACTTTTATGAAACCAACCTCCAAGAGATTTGATATGCAGTAACCTAACAACAAAACGTAGCTTTAAGAAGGTTGTGTGCACCCTAGATAAAGCTCCCCGCTATTTTCAGCTATGAATTGTCGAAAAGCATCCGCATCACGCTTCTTTTTCTTTTAGAAGGGGATCAATGCTGCCTGGCTCTACATCCTCGTGAATTGGATCCTCCCCACCGCCACTATCACGCAAATCCCCAAGTAGGTGTGCCATATCATGAATCATTTCAAACATCTCTGTCCTAATTATCTAGTGACAAAATGCATGTCATTCATATCTAGTACAAGCAAGGATAAATACAATATGGACCAGGAATGCTCTAGCACAATAGAATAGTCAATTGAAACATGTCATTTCAGGAACAACAAAAACTAAAATAGTAGTAAGAATATGATTATTTATATCATAAAAACAAAACACTTGTTCTGTCCACAAATCCGATTTTGCAAAACACAAACAGAGAAGCTACAACTTTGAGGCATCAACTAAACACAAAAAACAATTGTTGTAAAACCTAGGACTAATCATCTGCCAAGTACACAGATTAAACTAACCCATCTAACAATTTTGGATGTTTGGATTGAATCATCTGCCAAGTTCACACATTGGAATGAACCATCTAACAATTGTAGAAGTCAGAACTGAATCCAAGTACACAATTTGAACTAAACCTTGGCTGCAAAGAAATCTCACCAAATACTCTTGATGGGGCAGAGGAGGCAGACAGAGGATGTTGATGTGGTAGTGAGCTGGTCACAGGAGAAGAGGGATGCTCCGCTGCTTGGGGGATCGGAGAGGACGTCGAGGAGGCAATCCCGCTCGGTGCTCGCCTGCTCAGGTGGAGGGAGGAGGCCTGCTTGGGGAGGAGTTCTGCGGTGGAGTCGCTCGATGACAGTGGTCGTCCGTGGGGGTGCTCCGTGCTCGACAGCGCTGATGTGGGGTGGTTGGGGGCAAAGGCAGCAGTGGTCGGACCGTCGAGGTGGAGGGCTGCAGGCAGGGGGCTGGGGGCGGTGACGGGCGACGGGGCTGTGTTGGTGCGGGCCACCGGCTGCA
>NC_041380.1:426463962-426492591 GCF_002162155.2 Triticum dicoccoides
TGGTGGGGTAGCTAGGGGTGGCGACGGGGCTGTGGTGGTGGGGGGCGCCGGCGGCAGGGCTGCGGTTGTGGGGGATGCCGGCGGTAGTGCTCGGGGTCGATCTAGGGCGGCCGGCGCGGTCAGTGGAGGGGGATTTGGGGGAAGTTGTTTGGGGGTGGCTGCAGTCTGGAGGAGGGCCGGCGTGTCTAGTTCTTTCCGGCCAAAAGTTTTTTTCTTTGTCTACTGCGCGCCTTTCCCTCGATTACGCGCGCTTAGGCCTGAACGATAATTTCAGTTTCGCGCTGAAGGCGGACCCCGACAGATAATGGGCCGTAGGAGAGTTCTCCCGGCAGATATGACGCCCTCAAGTGTACCGGCAGTTTCAATGCCCTCACTGCTGCTGTTCTCCCGGCTGTTTCTTTGCCTGGAACTACGTGTACCGGCAGTTATAAATGTCCTGGCAGTACTTTTGTCCCTGTTTTGATACTTCTCCCGGCAGTTAATTTCCCCCAATCAAGTGTTGTGGTGTAGTGACTGGAGAGTTACGGGAATTCATATTCGGCCTTAATGGGCCATACGGGAAAGGAGAGAATGGCCTCAAGGGTGGTCGTGCCTCTTCCCCATGGACTGGTCCCAATTGGACTAGGGAAAGTGGGCGCCCCCTTGAAAGTGCAACTATCCCTGTGTGGTTTTGGTAATTCCTAACAACATATAGCCCATTGAGCTAATGCTATTTCAAGATAAATATTTCAGGAAAGCTTAATGTTTTGTATGGCATGGATCAGAAAGTGGACCCCTCAAAATAATAAGAACACATGTTGGCTCAAGCTCAAGACTCTACATTTTACTTTTAGTGATCCAAGATCACATTGAGTCCATACACTACAAAAAAATACACTTCCGTGATGATACGTGTTTGTCACAGTAGGTCGCATTTTTTGTCATGCATGTACATCCATGACAAATTTATGACACAATCAAGATAGTCATACCTGTGCTGTCGTAGAAGTGTTCCATGACATTACCAAAATTATCATCACGGAAGTGTCCACTTCCATGACGATAAATCACGCGTCATAGAAGTGATTTCATCAAGGGTGACTGACACGTGGCATCCACCATAATGGAACACCGTTAAGCTATCGGGTCAGGTTTTGGATTCGATAACCCATTAACAGCCCCGACCAATGGGGATTTTCCACGTGTAAAATCATCATTGGCTGGAGAAGACACGTGTCAGGTCCGCGTTGGCACAGGTGTCACACATCCAATGGGCGAGACGCGCCTATGATATGTTGACACGTGGACCGGCCCATCAAGTTTAAATGGGCCGGCCCAACTGAAGGCCCACAAGATTTTGCGGACCATAATGGGTCGGCCTAGCTAAAGGCCCACGAGATTTTGCGGACCATAATGGGCTGGCCCAGCTAAAGGCCCACAAGATTTTGTGGTCCATAATGGGCCGGCCCAGGTAAAGGCCCACAAGATTTTTGTGTGCCATAATGGGCCGACCCAGGTAAAGGCCCACAAGATTCTTGCGGACCATAATGGGCCGGCCCAGCTAAAGGCCCATGAGATTTTGCCGACATTAATGGGCCGGCCCAGCTATAGGCCCATAAGATTTTGTGGACCCTAGTAGGCCGGCCCATTAACTGGCTGCCACGTTTTGGCCCAAATGTCGGCCCATATTTGATCCGGTCCATTAATGGCCTGCCACGCTCCGGGCCTAATAGTGGCCCATATGAGATCTGGTCCGTTAAAAGCCTACCACGTTCTGGGCCAAATTATAGCCCAGATCAGGTCCGACCCTTTAAGAGGCTTTGGGCTCAATTATGGCCCATATCAGATTCGGCCCGTCAACTGGACACTATGCTTTTGGGCCCACTTGCTAAAGACCCACTTAGTAATTCGGCCTGATATTAGTTTTGGCCTATTAAGGGCCCGTTTAACATTTTGGCCCTATATTAATTTCGGCCTGTTAAAAGCCCGTCATATAGTTGGGCCTAACTAAGGCCCGGTTTGCATCCGGGCTGCTCGCAGCCGATATCTGATTGGGCCAAACAAGGACCGAGAAAATTTTGGCATGTTAAAAGCCCGTGATTTGATTCACACAATCATGGGTCGGGGTTCATTTCAGGCTGCTGCCGGCCCGTGAGCTGTTCGGCACGTTTCAGGCCCAACCTACATCGTGATTGCATGACGGCCCGATTATGTACCGTAATTTTACGGTTTGGCCGGTTTACTGCGAAGACAGGATATATATACAGTAAAATAACTACAGCATCGTGAATAAGAAAAAACCTAGACTATACAATAAAGAAATTACGGCATATTACATCCACTGGGCATCAAAGTTCGCCACTATGATAATAAAGCACAAGCAGACAGCAGATTACATACACGGGGCATCAAAGATCGCCACCAGTGCAAATAAACACGCCGACAAAATAATATACAAAACCGATAGCACTTCAATAGAGTTCAAGAAAGGTTAGCCCTGCTGGGGAGCTACAACGCATGCAGCTGAGCAAGATGATGAGACTACGCTTGTTCAACACTTATATCTTCCTCACTCTGAAAGATAAACAAGAAAACAGATGACAGGTTTTCCACATAAAAGTATCAGTGCTAACAATTCATCACATTTCTTACTGACGAATAAAATGACATAGTTTAAAATTTCATTAACACAATATGGTATTGTTCAGGTCAAGACATGGCAGGAAATGACATTGTGAAGGAGTTGGCAGCTTCACGACACCACTGGATTACAGATCAAGAACTCATAAGTATCAATGGTTAGTGTGTTGTCAATTTATACCATTTCAGATTGGCAATTAAAGAGACGGTTTAAATAATAGTAGAATGATATGACATTGTTCATTGTTAAGACATTGCAGAATATGACATTGTGTTGTAATGGGTAGGTTCACCACACCACTGGATTACAGATGAAGAACAGAAGCATACATGCAGTGCAAAAGAAGATCACTTGCTTTGTATAGTTTAATTTACATGGTATGAAGAAGGAACTTGGTTGTACAACTGAAAACTTAAATTGAGAAAGGACAAACTTTTGTTTATGAACTACATAATAAACTTTAAACAAGCAATTTGATGCAAACACCAAAAATAAACAGCTGTTGCAGTCATGCCTCACCAAATATATACAACAAAGTTTGAAGGCTTGAGATGGACAAACTTACATTATTGGCGAAGACAGGCTCTATAAAGGCCTTGTCCATGCTGATGGGGGGGGGGGCAATTCAAGAAGTTTACCACCGAATCTTCTTCAAAAGCATTGCCTTTATTCTACATTTTGTTAAGAGTAAATATAGATGTGATAATATACGAAAAAATGGAGAATATTGAACATAAGATGAAGAGTGATGCTACATAACCAAGTAGCTATAAATGTAAGTGCAGCGATATAGGTAAAAGGTACAGCCAAGAGCAATGCACAGCTAAACTTCTTCAATACCAACCTTATGGTAAGAGTAAATATAGATCTGATGTGTAGAAAATGGAGGGCAAAGGAAAATAAGCTGCAAAGTGATGGTACATGAACAACTACCTGTCATTATAAGTACACTGATAAAGGACAGCATGTACTTACAAGAACAATGCAGAGCTAAAAAAACATTGGCATTGGATATATTCTACACTAATGTAACCATTCATACAGATCAGATAATTTGGAGCGAGCAATTGATAAGCAAGCTATCATGCATACTGCTTTCACATAATGAACTAGGTATGTATGCAAGTACAGTGATACAGGACAACATGTACTAACAAGAGCAAAGCAGCAGGCAACATATTTGCGATATCCTGTCATTCTTGTCAAACCGGAATTCTTCTTCGAGTAGATTTCCTGCAAAAAAGATCAGTAAGGCACATGCGGAAAAGTAGAAGTTCAATTTGTCATGTGATTTCATAGACAGTACCTCATCCTAGGAACGAGACCAGTGCATAACAAGGTTTTTCCATTCAATGTCTTCTAAATTTAGCACAGGAGGCTTCACCGGAAATTCGTTTATAGACTTGCCATCAAAGTGTGATTTCCTCAGGTAACACCGATAGTGCTGCAATGCTTCCTTGAAAAGCAGAAGCAAGCTTTGCTCGTCATGACTATCCAGATTGACCCTCTCCTAGTTACAACAATGTAATGTAAATTATTGATGTGTTCAATCAGCAGAAAACAGGAAAATAATAACCATGAATAATAGCACTTACACGTAAGTTGGACAGGAAGATGTGAAAATGGTGTTTGTCTTCACAATAATCTTTCCATGATGGGAATATATGCGCGTAGTCCCTAACAACATTGAAAGCATTGTCTTTTAAACTGGGAATAAATGGAATGGGGTTCCAATCTGCAGGAATTGGCCGTCTCTACAGTTGGGATAGGTCTTCGGCGGATGGACTTGTTGTACTTTTTGCTGGAGTGGGATTTTTCTGTGGTACAGCTGGTGCTATGGCAAATGAAATCGGTATACCTTTTGCTGGAGTGCAGGTCCTGTGTGGTGGGGCTAGTGGTGTAGCCAGTGAAGTATGGGTACAGTCTGCTGGAGTCAGTCCTACATTTTGTGTCACTGGTTGTACAGCCAATATAAGTGGGGTGCTGTCTGATTTCTCCGGCACCACCATGTTTTTCAAGGACTTTGCTGGTGCTCCTTCAGGTTCGGCAATCACCCTCTTCCTTTTTGATGTCTGATGCACAAGAACATCATTTGAGTGGAAAAACATGGTATGATGACAAATGGAATATGTATTGATAATGGGTGGGCATGGCATCTCGACATATATGATGAGTAAACTAAGCAGATGGTGGTGCAACAAAGTAGAAGAAATGCAAGACAACATATACAAGATACCCACAATCAATAAAACATTGCCAAATTAGAACAGGAACCTTGATGGGTGAACAGGACAGGCCATCTGCCTTTGACTCCTCGAGGTTAGAATAGTCATTAGGATCATATTCTGAACAAGAATCAACAGGTGGGGAGCGTATGAGTTTCATTGCATCCAGAATGGCACTCAATGCCTTGGTGCCAATTTTTTAAGTCATTGCAGTGTTTAGCTTCAAGAGTGGACTGCTGCTAGTGCGACACAAAGCAGCTACACAGATCATAGTGTAGATATAATGGGAAAACCTTAAGCATCAGAGTAAAATCAGCAAAGTGGAACTTACTAGAATATATGTGCTAGTATTGTCGGTACGGCTAGAAAGGCTTCGGATACCAGCTCTCTTCAAGTGAAGGTGCGGTACTGTTAATATCAGTGTAACTCTCAAAGGCGACACAGCTCCCCGCATTTCCTTGCTATTCTTATAGGATTCAAGTGGGCAGGCCACTACAAATCCTATTCCTATGTTTACAAGATCCTACGAATCAAAGAGGCTCAAAGTGTCCATCACAACCGACCGTATAGACCTCTACACTACAAATGTCCCTGCTCATCTTCAGTACAAGGAACATACTATACTACTATCATACTCCCTCCGTTCCAAAATATAAGTCTTGGTAGAGATTTCCACTATGGATCACATGCAGATGTATCCAGATACATTTTAGAGTGTAGATTCACTCATTTTGCTCCATATGTAGTCCATGGTGGAATCTATACAAAGACTTGTATTTAGGAACGGAGAGAGTACATGTTAAAGAAGAACGGAAGAGGAACATGGTAAAGAAGAAGAAGCAGATTTGGATAATAAAATGTTGGTTGCGCAGTGCCCACACATGATGAACCAGAGCGCATTAAGAATGCAACTCCCAGCTGTCTCTTGACCATTTCAGGCGGTTAGATGAAGATCCTATGTCTCCTAACCCTTCTTCTTCCTCGTCTCTGATTCTTCCCATACAGAACACCACACGGGCCGCCGGCCGGACCACCGGCCCCAACCGCATGTGTTCCTCCGCCACCCCCACCCCCGCCCGCGTCGAGATTTCTTCGTTCAGCGAGGCCCCACAACCACCCGAGCCCCTTCGATCGCACCGACAAACTCTGGCGAGCTCTGAAAAATCGACTGACCCAATTTTGAAATTTAGTCTACTGTGATTTAACTAGTGTGGAATATAAAAGGGGAAAACCATAAGCATTGGGAGTATAATGTTGAGCGTGCCATGGCGGATCTGAAGGTGCAAACCGGACAAAGGCCACTTCGCAACCAAGACAAGAAATCAGAGTAAAGCAGTGGCGATCTATTTTCTTGCTGCGATAAATAAGTTGAGCAGATATGAAAGAGTACCGCCTCTGGTGCGACACTGTGTACGCATCTGCTAAGAATTTCACGGTGCTGCGGTAGCGATGACTGTCGGCAGCGTGGAAGCAGATCTAGGAGGGTATACGGTGGCGGCGGGGCACGGTGGATGAGACGGCCGTAGGAGCGGCACCAGCAAGGTGGACAACGGCGGGGATGAAGTGAGAGGAGGGGATGCAAGGATCCCGGTCCAAAGCCATGGATGAGAGAGGTCGATCTCTTGTAATGGACGGCGGCGTTGGGGTATTAGCTCTGGCATGGTGGAGGAGGATGGCGGTGGATGGGGTGGCGGACGGCGGCGGACGGAGGAGGGTGGGGTGGAGAGGGTGTTTTGGCGCCCACGGAGTACGAATGGGGAAAAGGGAGGTAGAGAGGAAGGGGGGAACCATGTATTCAGGGCGCACTTGTCTCAAATGCGAGGAAATATACAAACTTAGCCCCCGTTTCAAATTTCTACTACATCACAGCAACATTAGCCGGTTGGGGATAGGACGGTAATTTCGCATACACCGAATATTTGCCGACGAGAGTTTGTTTTTGGCGCCCACCGTGTATGAATATGAATCGGGGAGGGAGTCGATTTCGGCCGAGGACACACTGTGTTTTGGCGCCCACCGTGTATGAATCCGGGTGAGAGGCGGTTACGTTACGTTTGGGTGAAATTACAAACCTACCCCTATCGAAACCTATAGAAATCCAGCAGATAGGCTTTGCGTGGCAGGGATAGGCAGTAGTGATTCCCATCTCGCAGATTTTGGTTTCGGGTGGTTACTGCGAATTTCCCCGCTTCGTTCAAATTTTGGAGAGTGCACGTTTACCGTGCCAACTCAATTCGAATCCCGTTTGTATTCTATTTTTTTCGGGCGGGATCCATTTTCAATTGGATACATTCTATATACATCATTTTTTTATATACTTTCAAAAGAACAACAAATAATTCTGCTCCTTTATATGTATAATATGATTTACAAATATAACGATCTCGAAATCTTAAGGTTGAATTCAAAAAAATTTAACCAAATTATGTTCTACTAAAATGTATGGATCAGTAATATCTACATATTAAATAACATAGATGTGCGTGAATTCATATGAGTATGCATGTTTGATAGATCAATTTTGGTTCGAGTATGGATTACATGTATCATCATCTCGAATTCAAATATTTGAATCCCTTTTTTGTTCACTCCTTTCATGCCCATCTCTCTCGCATGCATGCTCCTTCAGGTAGCTATCACTCTCTTTTCTCCAGCTCACCCGCACGCTCACTTCTGTTTCTCCTATCCTCGTAAACATGGTCTCTCGACGTCTCCCTTGAGAAGTGTCACACTCTCCCTATCATTATACATTACACGGTTTTCATTATCTCTCACGTCTCTACTGTTCTCTGGTATCACTTGGTACCTAAGCTTTCTTTTTCACCGCCACACACACAGTCTCCACTCGTCTTTCACTTTGTCTTTCTCTCTATGGGATTCTCTCACACACCCTATATGTCTCTACATATGACTCATACCACTAAAATTACTCTCTCTCTCTCATGTAGACACAACATTTATTGCGGTCTCCTTTTCGTCTCCATCCCAGACTAACATTATTCATTTGTTTACTGATCAGACAACCCTGACTACTGTCTCCTCTCTCTCACACACATAGACACACACAACTCCTGCTTCCACTCCCTTCCCGACTACCGTCTCTCTCTCTATCACACACACACACACAACTCTCGCTTTCGCACCTCGACTCGTATTTCTCTCACAAACATTTATCGACTAGCTAGCCTCTAGATAGGTTTATACACCCGCACACTCGTGCTTCCACCATCGCATACATGTATCGCTCCCGCTCCTTGTATCTATGTAGATTTTTCTTCCCTTCTTGAGACACGCCCTCTCGATCGTGCACACACACACTATCGCCTCATTTTAAGTTGATACCTATCGCACACACACTCCTTGTGTCTTTGTCACACATGCACTCCGTCCTCCTCCACTCTCCCTCTCTCACACACACACATGGGCTTTTTGCAACAACTAGCAAGATGCCCATGCGTTGCACGGAACATCAAGATGCATTTGTATGAGTAGTTTATCTTGTGGGGGAAAAGGGTGAACAAGGGAAGGCCTTATTTGCAAATGTGGAGAGGGGTGTGGGTATCTTTTTGCAAAATTGCCATAGTTTTCTTCCTATCCGTCAGATATAGATCGGACGGCCTATATTGCAGGATGGCAGGCACACGATCATCACCGACAATGCTTTTTACAAGAGTAGGGATAAAAATAGAGTTGGTGATGATGGTGGGCCTGCCATCCTTCAATGTAGGTCGTCCGATTTATATCTGACGGATAGGAAGGAAAATCTGGCAATTTACCCGCACTCTTCACCACATTTGCAGATAAGGCCTTCCCTCGTTCATCCTTTTCTCCCACAAGATCTTGATGTTCCATGCAACGCACGAGCATCTTGCTAGTAAGAGTAGAAACTAGACATATACCACTTCTCGAATCTTGAAACCAACAACATTCCTCCCTTATCTCATCAAAACCGCCAAAGGAATATATTTTTAGTGAAACATAACATATTTTTAGTGATATACGTATTTCAAAACTAGACTTTTTTTCTATCAAATCGGTGAATATGTATTAATCTACTTTGATCGTGTGGCAATGCATTGGCACATTGCTAGTAGTTATTATAATTTTTTGGACACCAGACAAACGGTGGAGTACATATACGAAGAGAAGAGGCGCACGCACGCAGTCGGCCTCTCGCTGTCTCGCACACATGAGTGTTACGTAAAGGCGATGTTAACAAATAAACCCTAAAACCCTAGGTGCACGATTGCTGCATTCGCGGGTACCGGGTACGTGGTGGAGCACCTTTGTAGGAATAGTCAGCTGAGCACGCCTCCTTGCTGCGTAATTGCTCTGACACGGACGCGACCTCTCATAGCACAGGCATTGAACCGGCGCGCCGACCAAGAGGGTCGCACTCGCTGCAGGCCCAGCTGAGCACGCCTCCTCGCCGCATGCAACCAGCTTAAGACTGCCCCGCCTGCCTTCATTGAATCTCCGCGTGTGCCGGCAACACGTCCTTCCGCAAGCCGGCAGGCATTTT
Organism: Triticum dicoccoides; assembly: GCF_002162155.2. Taxonomy (NCBI): domain Eukaryota; kingdom Viridiplantae; phylum Streptophyta; class Magnoliopsida; order Poales; family Poaceae; genus Triticum; species Triticum dicoccoides. The sequence continues at coordinate 426,473,330 of NC_041380.1, forward strand.
AGAACACAAAAAATGACTAAAATATAATTAATTTACGCATGGTCTTGACTTGTTGTGCTCGCACTTGTAGTAGGAACTAGTAGAGGATTTTCTTTATTTATAACTCTCCTCACATCTTTTTTGGCTTTGAAGTGAATCATGGTTGTGGACATTATGTATGAATGTGCAGATATCTGTGAACATGAGTTTGATGTGGAAGTTTAACTTGGAATGTCGGGCTTGCGCGTGAACTATACCATGTCCAATGCTTCGTCTGTTATTGTTTGGAAAGTAATTGATGTTATTACATGACCTTAAAAAATACATTTTGTGCCACATCAGTAGATGCACGGACATCACAACAGGCATGCTGACTGGATAAACATTTGAACCTAGCTATTATGAAGGAAATTTTGTGTTGACAACAGTTTTAGATAGCAGGAGACGCCTAGCCTTCTCTGCCTCTACTAGCTTATTTCTGGCTTCTTCCATCTCTTCTTTGGCTTGGGTGAAGAGAGCAGCTGATTGCTCTTTTCGCTTCTTCAGGAACTCAGCTACATTCTCAAGGGCTGCTGCATGCTTTCTTTCAGCCTTTACTAATGCCACGAGGACACGAACAGCTGAGGACTCCACCTGGCTTGTGTGTAATCCAGCATCATTTGGGAATTTGCACCTTGTGTCTAATCCAGCATCATTAGGGAACTGGCATCTTGTGTGTAATCCAACATCATTTTGGAAACATGATCTCGAGGTTGACCATACTTCCCTCCTCGTAGGAACTGCATCCTGACATGAAGTTACTTCTATTTTAGATCAATACTCAAAGCAACCCAGATCCACTTAGTAGAAGCCAGATAAACAAAACTCAGAGAAGTGAAATCAAAAGGAAAAAAAATAAAAACAGACAACAAGGTGAGAACACCCACTTCCTACATCAAGCTAAAAACGAAAGCATTAGGACGATTAAGACTCTTCTTATTACACATCGAAGAACACCACGCTTAAGAGAAACAGAAACTACAACATATACACATCGAAGAACATGAGGCTACATGAAAGTAATTGAAAGGGTGTTACTTACCAAAGCTCATTTTACAGGTTCGGTGCAGCTCCTCTTAAACTTGCCACGCTCCTTGAAGATGTCCCAAATATCCTGTGTTTGGTCTTCATTGCTCCTCTGCTTGTTCGCACTCGTGGTTTTAAAATCTCAACATGGCAAGAAAAATATACTAATAGTAATACTCGCACATCTTGTGGGCAACATTAAAGCACTCGTCTGCCATGTTAGAGCATCTCCAACAGAATCGCAACGCGCGGCGCTTTAAAAATCTCAACATGCTATCTCTACTCTCTTCTCTACTGTTATATTTATTTAATATTTAATATTTATCTCTACTTACTTTACTATCTACTTTTTTCTCTATACTTTTTTCTTGCAATATAGGCCGTCCGATTTATATCTGACAGATAGGAAGGAAACAAATGGGAATTTTGCAAAAAGATACTATAGGATCGAAAGTATTTCTAGAGGGGGGGTGATTAGACTACTTGACCAAATAAAAATCTATCCTTTTCCCAATTTTAGTCTTTGGCAGATTTTAGCTATCTTAGCACAAGTCAAGCAATCTTAACACAATTCAAGCAAGCATGCAAAGAGTCTATGAGCAGCGAAAAGTAAAGCATGCAACTTGCAAGAATGTAAAGGGAAGGGTTTGTAGAATTCAAACGCAATTGGAGACACGGATGTTTTTGTCGTGGTTCCAATAGGTGGTGCTATCATACATCCACGTTGATGGAGACTTCAACCCACGGAGGGTAACGGTTGCGTGAGTCCACGGAGGGCTCCACCCACGAAGGGTCCATGAAGAAGCAACCTTGTCTATCCCATCATGTCCATCGCCCACGAAGGACTTGCCTCACTAGCGGTAGATCTTCACGAAGTAGGAGATCTCATTGCCCTTACAGACTCCTTGGTTCAACTCCACAATCTTTGTCGGAGGCTCCCAAGTGACACCTAGCCAATCTAGGAGACACCACTCTCCAAGAAGTAACAAATGGTGTGTTGATGATGAACTCCTTGCTCTTGTGCTTCAAATGATAGTCTCCCCAACACTCAACTCTCTCGCACAGGATATGGATTTGGTGGAAAGAAGATTTGAGTGGAAAGCAACTTGGGGAAGGCTAGAGATCAAGATTCATATGGTAGGAATGGAATATCTTGGTCTCAACACAAGTGTAGGTGGTTCTCTCTCAGAAAATGTGTATTGGAAGTGTAGGCATGTTCTGATGGCTCTCTCAATGAATGAAGAGTGGGTGGAGGGGTATATATAGCCTCCACACAAAAACTAACCGTTACACACAATTTACCAATCTTGGTGAGACCGAATTGAGAAACTCGGTCGGACCGATTTAGCAAACCTAGTGACCGTTAGGATTTTCGGTGGGACTGAGATGCAACTCGCTAGGACCGATATGGTTAGGGTTAGGGCATAACGTAATCTCGGTGTGACCGATTACACAAACTCGGTGGGACCGATTTTGGTAATAAGCTAACCAGAGAGTTGGTCAGGTAAACTCGGTGGGACCAATCGCTCATTTCGGTGGGACCGAAATGTTACAAAAGGGAAACAGAGAGTTTACATTGCAATCTCGGTGGGACCAATCGCTCATCTCGGTAGGACCGAAACGTTACGAAGGGAAACAGAGAGATTACAACCCCATCTCGGTGTGACCGAGATCCCTATCGGTGAGACCGATTTGCCTAGGGTTTGTGGCAGTGGCTATGACATCTGAACTCGGTGGCGCCGGATAGAAAGAATCGGTGGGGCCGAGTTTGACTTTTGGTTAAGGTCATATGTGGATGTGGGAAGGTAGTTGAGGGTTTTGGAGCATATCACTAAGCACTATGAAGCAAGAACCTCATCAAGCAACACCTCATCCCTTCTTGATAGTATTGGCTTTTCCTATAGACTCAATGTGATCTTGGATCACTAAAATATAAAATGTAGAGTCTTGAGCTTTGATCTTGAGCCAATCTTTTTGTCCTTAGTATTTTGAGGGGTCCACTTTCCTCATCCATGCCATGCCATTCATTGAGCTTTTCCTGAAATATTAATCTTGGAATAGCATTAGCTCAATGAGCTATATGTTGTTAGGAATTACCAAAACCACCTAGGGATAGTTGCACTTTCAATCTCCCCCTTTTTGGTAATTGATGACAACATATAGATCAAAGCTTCGACAAATGATAATAAGAGTGAAAAACATTGTCGCTTTGAGAAGTATGTGAAAAGCAAGAGCTCCCCCTAAATTTGTGCATAGTTTATGATTTGCTTTGGACTGCAAATGCACAGAGAATTAGGGCTCATGGGTTACTCTTCCATGTCACATACATCTTGGTGGAGCGCTCAAAATGATAATAATTAAATACATGCACTAATCACTAAGCAAAGTGAATGATCATATAGGGATAAAAAGGATAATGTCATCCAACAAGCATTAATGTAGCATATGATCAAACACACATGATCATCCAAGTATCACACAGACAAAAAGTATCTCAAACAAGCAAATAAAGTTCAACCACCAAAGCAAGAGAGAATAAAAAGCAACGCTCTCTCTCGAAGCCTATGATCTATACATTTTTCTCCCCCTTTGGCAATAAGTTACCAAAAAGTTCCTAGAAAATGCATAGCACTAAATCGTCTCTCAGGCTTGGTCTTCAGGTGGTGGTGTCCGGATAACTCCAAGAATGAAGGCTTCAGTCGATGTAGATGGAGCTGATGGAGTAGGTGCTGGAGCTGGTGGCACTGAAGTTGTAGCTGGTGCAGATGAAGTGGCTCTGGTGTCTAGAATAGGCACTGCAGCAGACCTCTGAGCTCTAGGCACTCTGGCAAATGCATCAGTGGTTGTCTTGCCCTTCCTCTCCTGCATATCATCCCAAAGTTGCTCCACAACAGACTGGATCTCAGTTACCTTCACATCCAAGTCATAGAACTTTTGCTCCACGATCCTCTCCAAGCTCTCCTGGTTTTGAGTCAGGGTGGCCAGTCCCTTCTCAATCCTCAGAGTGGAGGCAATCAAGTAGCCAAGCTGATCTTTCTTGCTCTTCAGAAGATACTGAGATGCTTCTTCAGCAGTTGGCATCCTTGCAGCCTTTTCAGCCTTTGCCTTCTCCTTCTTGGCTTGTGCATGCACAGAAGATGGTTCATTTTCATCCATCACCACAGTGTTGTCCTCAAATTCTGGGTAGATGGGCAGGTGCTCCTTGTCCAGCATATATGTGCCTGTGCCCATCTTGGAGTTAACCAACTCCTGAATCTATGGGGCATACCCACAACTCCTCTTCTGATCTGTAGTTGTCCTCTTTATGGTTTCAACTATGAGGCTCGTGACTTTGAACTTCTGTGGGACATCAAATATGTGAAGCAAGTTTATTGGATGGCCTCTGATCATCTTGTGATCACCAGACTTTGGCAAGAGAGTGTGCCTGAGGATCCAGTTGATAGTTGGCAATCCTGACAGAAGGTAATGTACAGATCCAAACTTGTTTGTCTCAAGAGCAGCATCTGGGATCTCCTTGTACATGTGTGCCATGGAGTTGTGATCCTTCTTCTTCTTGGCATAGACATCCAAGACATCTTCACTCTCTTCTGGAGCATTGATCAATTTCGCCCATTCTACAACTGTTGACTGGTACCTCGTACCTTCAGATGTCCAGACAATCCTTCCATCTGGGTAGAAGTGAGCTGTGGAGTAGAACTGCATGATGAGCTCATCATTCCATTTTGTGAGCTTCTGAGCCACAAACTCATCAACTCCACAAGCCTTGAAACTGTCATACACACCTGGATAATGTTCATCATTCTCCTTGATGTAGTCCCAGTCGACCCATCTCATGTCACATACTATTGGCTTCTTGTCAAGCAAGATGGTCTCATAGAAGTCCTGATGTTCCTTTGTATGGAACCTCTAGTCCACAGCAGTCCTTCCCCTGGTGGCATATGGATCAGACTCTCTCCATAGCCTTAGACCTGAGTCCTTCCTGATCTTCATGTTCTCAGCTACTGGATGAGCATCATTGTGATCTGGAATTTTTGGCTTCAACTTTCTCAAGACATGTGACTCATCATCTTCTTCTTCCATTTCAGCTTCAGGCACTGGGGCCTTGTTCTTCTCCTCAGCAGGGATGTTCCTGATGCTCCTCTTTGGTGCAGTTTTGGGTTTTGGAGCAGCTGCCTTAGGAGCAGTCTTAGGCTTGGATGGAACAGCCCCTGCCCTGATGGCATCACCCATAAGCTTCTGAGCTTTGGGTGTTGGTGCAGCATCTTCTTCCTCTTCCTCTTCAGAATCTCTCATGATTGAGGATCTCCCAAGCACTCTAGCAGTGGTCTTCTTGACCCTCTCTTTCCTCTTCTTCCCTTTTGCGGCAGCTTCTTTGGGTTCAGATTCCAAAGGTACTTGAGTAGAGGCTCTGGCTTTAGACATGGGAATTCTCTTTGCAGGCACTTTGGTTTTCATACCAGGCTTAGTTGCAGCAGCAGTGCTATATTCCTTCTTCAGGACTTTCCTCTTTGAGGTGGTTCTTCTTCCTCAGCCATATAATCCTCATCCTTTGACTCTGAGGTTCTTTTCTTGCTGGCCCTGATGGCAGCCTTTGGCAGATTTCTTGGTGTGCTCCTGCTGCCATCATTTGAGCTGCTAGAGGGACTAGTGCCCTCACTCAAGTGAACCTGCTCCTCTGACTTGTTCTGGTTGTCACTCTGATCAGACATAATGCAATCTCTGACAACTGACCCTGTGAATAGATTATAGATGAGGTAGAGTGGATGAGCATCACAAAATGCAAAGGTTTTTGCAAAAGAATGAGTCAAAAACTTAGTTTTAGTTTTCCACAGAAAGCATTTCGGATCAACCGATTTGTAAACTCGGTGATGCTGAAGCAGCTGTTGGAACCTAAACTAGTGAACTCGATCAGACTGAGTCACAGTTCGGGGGCACCGAGAATGCTAGGGTTTCACAAAGTCCTGAACTCGGTCACACCGATTTGCAATTCTCGGTCAGACCGAGAATCACATGTGCAATGGCCTGAGCCGAATCGGTGGTACCGAGTTCCACAACTCGGTGGGTCCAAGATGGTTTCGGCGAAAACCTAACCCTAAATTCTCAATTCACGACTAAACTACGGAGTGTTTTCAATGGATAGAATGATCTCAATCGTGGCAAGACACATGGCGAACACAATGTGCTAGGAATCAGATAAGGATCAAGTTCATACCCTAGTTCGGCGATAAACTCGCTACGACGGCAACGGCGGCGATGATTCCCGTTGACGGCAGCCGAGACCAGCGGCAGGAGGCGGCTGGCGATGAGGAGGACGATCCAGAGACCCAGGGAGGCAGAGCAGGCTAAGCGCGGGTCGAGGAGGTTTGGGAAGTTTTCCAAAATTTGACCCATGGATGTATATAGCCCGACCCTGTCGGTGTGACCGAGTGGAACAACTCCATGTGACCGAAAAGTTCGAATCGGTTGCACCGAGGTTGAAAACCTAGATCGACTTAGTGATCTCGGTATGACCGAAATGGGTGAATCAGTCAGACCAAAATGCACAAAGAAGTTTTGGAAGTTTAAGTCTATGACGAATCGGGGACTCTGAGTGCTCCTCACATAGAGTGGTTCGAATCTGACTTGATCAAATTTTGTGATGCAGCATGAATAGAATTTGAGACGAGAAAAGCATAGATAGCTAGAGAAGGTTCTTAGGCATTCTTGTCCATCCACTTGGCCAAAAGAAAAGGAAACCAAATAATGAAAACAACAAGTGGATGTCCTCGAATGAGCAAATTATGCAACCAACATGCTCACACAATAAAATGACAAATGAAATATGTGGCAAAGCATGCACAAACAATTCTAGCATCTATCAAGCAATTGGCGATGACTATGTCATCTATATATGAGTATATTGACTTAGGAGTCAAATGAGAACATTTTGTCATAGGTCATACTCATCGTTTAAGCACAAGTGGGGTTACCACTTTTACATAAAGCATTGTTGTGTTCACACCATTAGAGTTGCTTTAACTCAATTGTTAGAGTAAAGCTCCCCCTAGATGTGAGATCCCCCCTAAGAGGGATGAACTAACCTTGGGTTTTGTCGATGATGACTTCATGTAGGTGTTAAAGATGTGGATGCTCTAAGTTGATGTAGATCATTCGGAGCTATCCTTTGGAGTGAGTTGCACTTTCAATACCTACACGGGTTAGTCCCACAAGGAACAAACAAGGATATCCATCGACATAGAGTGATGCACACACAAGATGATGTCTATGAAAGCTTTAGGTTACCTTGTCCCTTGTCTTACCAACAAGAGGGTTTGTGACTCCTTGAACTAGTGCAAGATGTGGAAGTTGATCGCACTTGTTCTTGCCAAAATGATAAGAGTGAAGTATGTTGGCGGAGTCACCCTCAAGAACTCTCTAGTTCTTCTTCTTTTGGATCCAGACCATCTTGATGGGAATCCTTGGAGTTGTAGTTGTACTTGATGAAGTGGAACTTGAAGTAGTCTTGGGAATCCACTTGACTAAGGTCTTAGGAGCTTCTTCAAATGCATCAATTTCCTCTTGAAGCTTGTCCTTGCCTTTTTTCTTGTAGTCTTGTGGTGGAATATCATCTTGAGCTTGTGTCCCCTTGAAAGAAGTATCATACTTCTCTTGTTGAGGAACAAACTTTGTCTTGGGGTATTGATCTTCTTCCCACTCAACTCCATTGGCATTGAACTTTCGTTCAAAACCAACACCTTGATTCTTCCGGTGCCTTCCTTGCTTGCGTACAATTTCCTCGAATTTCTTACTCCCGGCAAGGCTCTTGTAAACACCTTTCTCTATAATTCCCTTCAATAAGCTATTTTCTTGCTCAAGTGTAACTTGGCTAAGAGAATCATTAGTGGAATCAAGAGAACTACTAGAAGCAACAACATTGGATTTACCATGATTATTGTTACTACTAGAAGAAGAATCTTTCTCGTTCTTGTTACTAGACTTAACTTGAGGCATGTAAGTGGATAAGAGTAAATGCTTGGCAATGTAAGAAGAACTTTTCTTGCGAAGATCATCATTGATTTCCTTTAAGAACTAATGCTCTTGCTCAAGATTGAGCTTTTGAAAACATAATTTCTCATGAGTCCTTAAAAGTTCTCGATGATCTCCTAAGATAGTTTCATGAGCTAACTTAAGAGTGTTTAGTTCTTTAGTTAGAGACTCAATCTTCTCCTTATCATTGTCATTCGTTTCATCATAGTATTCATCACTATAGTTGTCAACAAGTAAATCATCATCACCTAACAAGTCATCTTCATCACTATTGAAATCAACATACTCGGGTGTGATACCTTTGGACCTTTGGCCATGAAGCATCTTCCAATTCCTTCATTTGGTGAATCAAATATGTCATAGGAGTTGGTTGACACAAGTGCTAGACCGGCAACACCTTCATCTTGAGTATATTCAGAGTCGGAGTGATAGCTTCTCTCAGAGTCATTGTCAGACTCGGAGCCGGATACCCATTCACCAACATGAGCTTGATGTCTTCGTTTTGTGTAGCTCCTTGATGACTTGTCCTTCCTTTCCGAATCCTTGCTTCTCCGTGAGGGTCTTCGATCATATCGATCATCCCTACTCCTTCTCTCCCTTGATGGTGATTCTTCTCTTCTACTTCTTCTTTTGGGAGAATATTCTCTTCTCTTGTGGGGAGCCGTACACTCATTGGAATAGTGTCCGGGTCTTCCACAATTGTAGCAGTTTCGCTCTCGACTAGAAGATCTTTTGTCATTGTAGGACCTTGACTTGGAACTTCTCTCTTTGCTTCTATTCTTGTAGAACTTGTTGAAGTTCTTCACCATTAGGCTCAATTCTTCATTGAAGGTTTGTTTCTCACTTGATGATGTGGGGGCTTCACATGAGGCTTTGTAAGCACCACTTGACTTGTTATGGAGCTCCTCCTTATCCTTGAGTGACATCTTATCAGCAACAATTCTTCCAATGACTTCCGTTGGCTTGAGATCTTTGTAATTTGGCATCATTTGTATCAATGTGCATACGGTATCATATTTTCCATCCAAGGCTCTTAGGATCTTCTTGATGATGAATTTGTCAGTCATCTCTTCACTTCCTAAGCCTGCAATCTCATTTGTGATAAGAGCAAGCCTAGAATACATTTCAGTGACACCTTCACCAGCCTTCATTTTGAACTTTTCAAGTGACTTTGAAGCACATCCAACTTGGATTCCTTGACGGAGTCGGTACCTTCGTGCATATCAATCAAAGTATCCCAAATTTCCTTTGCATTCTCAAGACGGCTGATTTTTTTAATTCTTCGGGGCACAATCCATTGAAGAGGATATCAGAAGCTTGAGCATTGTATTGTAGCATCTTCAACTCATCCGCGGTAGCTTCATGATTCGGTTCTCTCCCATCAAAGAATTCACCTTGCAAGCCAACACACACAATAGCCCAAACGGCGGGGTTATGTCCAAGAATATGCATTTTCATCTTATGCTTCCAACTAGCAAAATTAGTACCATCAAAGTAAGGACCTCTACGGTGATAATTTCCCTCGCTAGACGCCATCCTCTCCTAGGTTGTGAAACTAAGGCTATGACCACCAAAAGCTATGGAAATCAAAGCAAATGGAGACCAAAGCTCTGATACCACTTGTAGGATCAAAAGTATGTCTAGAGGGGGTGATTAGACTACTTGACCAAATAAAAATCTATCCTTTTCCCAATTTTAGTCTTTGGCAGATTTTAGCTATCTTAGCACAAGTCAAGCAATCTTAACACAATTCAAGCAAGCATGCAAAGAGTCTATGAGCAGCGGAAAGTAAAGCATGCAACTTGCAAGAATGTAAAGGGAAGGGTTTGGAGAATTCAAACGCAATTGGAGACACGGATGTTTTTGTCGTGGTTCCGATAGGTGGTGCTATCGTACATCCACGTTGATGGAGACTTCAACCCACGGAGGGTAACGGTTGCGCGAGTCCATGGAGGGCTCCACCCACGAAGGGTCCACGAAGAAGCAACCTTGTCTATCCCATCATGGCCATTTCCCACAAAGGACTTGCCTCATGTGACGCCCCCGATTTGACCGTACACTAATCATACACGCAAACGTGTACGATCAAGATCAGGGACTCACGAGAAGATATCACAACACAACTCTACAAATAAAAATAAGTCATACAAGCATCATATTACAAGCCAGGGGCCTCGAGGGCTCGAATACAAGAGCTCGATCATAGACGAGTCACAGGAAGCCACAATATCTAAGTACAGACATAAGTTAAACAAGTTTGCCTTAAGAAGGCTAGCATAAACTGGGATACAGATCGAAAGAGGCGCATGCCTCCTGCCTGGGATCTTCCTAAACTACTCCTGGTCACAGTCAGCGGGCTGCACGTAGTAGTAGGCACCTCCCGAGTAGTAGTCATCATCGTCGACGGTGGCGTCTGGCTCCTGGGCTCCAACGTCTGGTTGCAGCAATCGGGTATAGAAAAGGGGAAATGAGGGAGCAAAGCAACCGTGAGTACTCATCCAAAGTACTCGCAAGCAAGGAGCTACACTACATATGTATGCATTGGTATCAAAAGGAATAAGGGTATCTTATGTGGACTGAACTGCAGAATGCCAGAATAAGAGGGGGATAGCTAGTCCTTTCGAAGACTACGCTTCTGGTAACCTCCATCTTGCAACAGGAGAAGAGAGTAGATGGTAAGTTCACCAAGTAGCATCGCATAGCATAATCCTAACCGATGATCCTGTGAGAGAGCGATCACCGATTGTATCTGGCACTTGGAAGGGAGTGTTTTATTAAGTATCCGGTTCTAGTTGTCATAAGGTCAAGGTACAACTCCAAGTCGTCCTGTTACCGAAGATCATGGCTATTCGAATAGATTAACTTCCCTGCAGGGGTGCACCACATTTCCCAACACGCTCGATCCCCTTTGTTCGGACACACTTTTCTGGGTCATGCCCGGCCTCGGAAGATCAACACGTCGCAGCCCTATCTAGGCACAACAGAGAGGTCAGCACGCCGGTCTAAATCCTATGGCGCAGGGGTTTGGGCCCATCGCCTATTGCATACCTGCACGTTGCGTACGCGGCCGGTGAGCAGACCTAGCAACCGCCATTACAAAGGAAGTTGCGTTACGCGGTCCAACCCGGCACGCGCCGCTTAGTTGCTGACGTCACGAAGGCTTCGGCTGATACCACGACATCGAGTGCCCATAACTGTCCCCGCGTAGATGGTTAGTGCGTATAGGCTAGTAGCCAGACTCAGATCAGATACCAAGATCTCGTTAAGCATGTTCATTGAATTAACCATGGACGCCGACCAGGGCCAGGCCCACCTCTCTCCTAGGTGGTCTCAACCTGCCCTGTCGCTCCGCCACAAAGTAACAGTCGGGGGCCGTCGGGAACCCAGGCCCACCTCTATCGGGATGGAGCCACCTGCCCCTTCAGCCCCCATCTCCAAACAGTATCATAAGTAATGTAACAGTATAAAGTATATATCATATGCCCGTGATCACCTCCCGAAGTGATCACGGCCCAGTAGTATAGCATGGCAGACAGATAAGTGTGTAGGGCCACTAATGGAACACTAGCATCCTATACTAAGCATTTAGGATTGCAGGTAAAGGTAACAACAGTAGTAGCAAGGACAGGCTATGCAGCAGTATAGGATTAACTGAAAGCAGTAACATGCTACACTACTCTAATGCAAGCAGTATAGAAAAGAATAGGCGATATCTGGTGATCAAGGGGGGGGCTTGCCTGGTTGCTCTGGCAAGAGAGAGGGGTCGTCAACACCGTAGTCGTACTGGGTAGCAGCGGCGTCGGTCTCGGTGTCTAGCGAGAGAAGAGGGGGAAGAAACAATAAATATAATGCAAACAGATGCATAACGATGCATGACAAGAGAAGTAGCGGTGTTAGGGGTGCCCTAACGAGGTATCAGGTGGTATCGATGAAGGGGGAAAACATCCGGGAAAATATCCCCGGTGTTTCGCGTTTTCGGACATATGAACCGGGGGGAATGGTGTGTGTTCGCTATTCTAGGGACGTGTGGCAGATGAACGGAATGCGCATTCGGATTCGTGTCATCGTTCTGAGCAACTTTTATGTTCAAAGTTTTTCCATCCGAGCTACGGTTTATTTTATATTAATTTTCAAAGTTTTATGCATTTTCTGAATTTAATTTAATTCAAAAATAAATGTGAATTGCTAGGTGCACCCAACTCTAGTACACAGAAGTGTACCAGAGAGGCTGAAATGTGGGACGAGGGGGACCCAGTTGACCAGTCAGACTTTGACTAGTCAACAGGGGTAGGACCCCCTGTCATTGTCTGTCTAATATAACTAACAAATTAATTAGGCTAGTTTAGGTTTAGTTAATTAAATTAATTAATTAATTATGCTTGAAATTATTTTTCTTTTCTTTTTTTAAAAGGGGCATGGCCCACTATTAGTGGCTAACTAGGAGGGGGTTAATGCTAATCTAACCCCCAATTAGCAGGGGCCTGCCCAATCTGGCAGTGGTGTAGCCGACAGCGGCTACACCCACGCACAGACGGGGGGGCTTTGCTGGCGCGGCAGGCCGGCCGGCCGGAATGACGACGAGCGGCGCGACATGGGAGCACGAAGGGCGGGCGCGGGGCTTCACGGTTGTGCAGGGAGGGGCAAGCTCGTGCGGGGCTACGGCCATGGCTGTCAGCGGCGGTAGCAGCGGTTGGGCGACAAGCACGAACGAGTGCTGGCGGCTGTGTGAGAGCAGGCAACAACGCGGGCGGAGGAAAAGGCCACGACATCCTATAGAGGCAGCAGCAGTAGTAGCGCAAGAAGCAGTACAACACGCAGAGCAAGCGGCAGCAGAAGCCGGCAGCAACAGCAGCTCGCGGGTGCGCGCGCACAGGCAGGGCGGAGCCGTCGCGCAGGCTGGGCGCAGCCACAGGCAGAAACGAGAGGGGAGGGGGAGCGGCCAATAGCGCGCGTGGAGCGCAGCATGGGTAGCCGGGTGTAGCCGGCGGCGCGGGCAGGGGTCACGGCGGGAGCGGAGCTCCAGCGGTTCGGCCACGGCAGCCGAAGGGCGTGGCGGCGGCTAAACGGCGATGTAACGGCGACTGAAAAGAGGGGAATCAAAGGAGGGGCTCACATAGAACGCGATGTTGAGCTCGAGGGAGCCGGGGATGCAGCGGTGGTGACGAACCGACGGCGAGGCAGTGGCGACCGAGGCGGAGGAGACGGCGATGGCGAGCGCACGGGCCGCGTCATCTCGGTTTGGTGCTCAGGATGGATGAAGCTGGCCGCGGTGGATCTCCAGGATGTGTTCCCTCACACCGGAGACGTCGGTGGCCGTGAAAACGCTGGCGAGGTAGCGGTCACCGCATGATCTCATGAGATCGATTCGGTCCAGAGGGGAAGGGGGCGATGGGGATCGAGGGGGGGGGGTGTTTGAGACGGGGGTTAGGGTTTCGGTGGACGCCTTTATAGGCCGGGGGGGAGGGGACGTGGTGGCCATCCGGCCATGGCATCGTTAAATGACGTTAGTTTCAACATGACAATTGATCAAGGGGATTTATATTAAAATCCAAACATTTTAGTTTTATAGTTTGAGGAAAATTAATAATTTGACTTGTCTTTTAAATTTATAATTTGAATCGGTTTCGAATCAATGCGAGTTTATCAAAAGTAACCGAGGTGACGTGGCATCATTACCAGAGGTTCAATGTATCCTAGTTATTCGGGCGTCACAATTCTCCTCCACTACAAGAAATCTCGTCCCGAGATTTAGGAGGGGGAGTAAGGGGGGGGGCGATTTGGTTACGAAATTCTAACGGGTCTTCTCAGTCTTGGTTGATCTTCTCCAAGAGGTCGATCTATTAAGTTGATGCCTTCATTCCTCTGATCCAGGTCATCATGATGAAGTAACCCTCCTTTCTTCGGAAATTCTGTCGTACTTACGAATAGGTAAGGGGCTGCCCTACAATGATAGAATGGTATAAGGGGAAATCATATGGGGTTATCCGAGGAATGAACACATGAGTATCTCTCGAGTTGAACAAACAAAACACATCGAGAGCCAGGTAAGAAGGTACGTACCATAAGAAGTTTCAAGTGGATAGAAAATCGTTCGTTGCCTGAAACAGAGTGTGAAAAGGGGTTCAGAGCAACAGGAATAAATATTGTGGTTAATACCAGAGTTGATGATCACACAGAAGGTGGCTCGCGAATTACATACGAGGCCTCGCGCGAGGAATAGCCTTGGTAACATGGGTGTACAGGAGTGTGAGGTTTTGATCATGGGGAACTGTGGGTTATGGGCCCACCATGTGGGATAAAAGTAGAAGGAGCGATGACATCTTACACGGTCATGATAGCAAGGCATGTCAGCGGATAGCATGTCAGTCATGTCGGCAACAACGTTGGTACCAAGGGCGAGGGACGAAGAGAACCATCTTCCTGCTCGTTGAACGAGGCGGACCAATAGGCAAAGTTCTCGTCCATCGGTGGTTACCGGAATGTCAACAACAATAGTAACAGGGTCTTACTGACAGAATTGTTCACGGAGGTGTTAACATAAGTAGGGAATTAATACTGCTTAGATCATAATGATCACCAGAAAGGTCAAACAAACCAATGGAAAGGAAAACGTGATCATCAGGTTAAACAGAACAATGGAAAGGAAAAATGTGTTTAAACACATTCAGTGGTATATCCTTCCCAAGGGTAAGCAGAGCATGATATCTATGACAGGATACAACATAGAAAACCCTTTAGGAAAGGGGAGAGAGTATCATGACATTACCCATACAATGGTGTTTGGATAATTGAGCAGGAAACATTTAGCATTGGGCTTCAAATGTTCTTGTTGAAAATCGGAGTACCAGTGACATGCTTCGAAATAGCATTGACATGGTCTTCAAGCACAGGTCAGACCTTGGATACACAAAGGATCCATCAGGAACAACTTATGGAATAAGTCTTACAGTTTCCTCATGGAAGAATGGATAACATTGCTAAAAGGGAACTATAACAATAGGGCCTCCGGCTAGGTGGGCTAGGTATGACACCACCTTACCGGGTCATATCAAGACCAACGTTATAACTCTTGGAAATATGTTCCAACCATCATAACTGACCGAGATTCAGGTTTGATTGGTGTCAGGATACCTCAGACTCAGGATGCCTGAGAAGAAAAGGTGCAACACAATTTGACGAGATGACATTGTGAGATTCTCAGAAATGATCTATGGAAGTGAGCTCTGAAACAAGAGTTCATCAGTAAACCAAGGAGAGGATGAGGAGGTGGCTGATAGGCTCGGCAACAAAACATCGAGATTTCCAAAGGATTGATTTCCACAATTATGTGAACAAGGAAATATCATTTGTCGGATCAAATGATATAATGATGTATGCTCGAGGGAAACATACACAACTGAACAATGATAGAAGGGTGCACCCAGGAATCTGGACTAGGTAGCACGATCAATGTTCGAATGATGATTCAATAAGCAATAGACTTAGAATGAAACTGTAGACCAATAACTTCAAAGCAATAGGGTTGCTAGAAGTTTAGAATTTACACATCACAGACCATTTGTCGGTATTCCGGTTAGAAACAACACGGAGACCAAGAAAGGAACACAAAAGGCGAGAGATATTAATATATCAAGAATTCTCAAGAGGTGGTAAAATTACCACGACATTCTTGACATAAAAGGTGGTAATATTCCAAGGTAAAGAAGAACAAATGCTGGATAGCAAGGATCTCAAGGTATAACACAAAACACGAATAAGTTTGTGTTGAACGGAAGGAAATGAAGTGGTCGGTGATAACACAAACCATTGAGGGGCGAGGATGGTATTTCTCATCAAGAATTCGATATATATATCTTGGAAGAGCTCAGGATGTTGATGATGACCACGACACATTTGTCGAGAGATTTCATGAAGATGTAATCGGTCTGCGATGACATCAAGTCAAATGATGATGCAGCGAAAGTCAAATAATACTTGAAGAAGAACTCATAAGAAGTTATGTAGTTCCCTGATAATCTTGAGATACCAGAGGGGGTAATACTCGATGATAGATCAAAGTAGAGGTTGGAATGGGGTATTGCACTACAGAAGACAGGCGCTTAAACTTGCACGTGAAATGGTATTTAAAGGAGAACATGGTCGGAACCATGATTGCAAAAGGCCAGATCCCAGATATAAGATGAACTTATACCAAAGGAATAATTAATTTAAGAGAATCTTTAATGATAAGAGCTACATCGTGTCCATGGGCATGAACACAAACTTCAAGGTCGACTCCCACTTCTCCAATGCATAACCTTTCATTCACTTCTCACTTTCGAAGAAGTTGTAGTGTTGAAATTTTATCTGGCAAAATACCAGAAGTGTATGACTCGTGAAAACTTTCGAGTTCACACAGTTTAGAGAAGGCATATGTTCAACCCATAGGGGCTTCTTAGAAACATATACCAAAAGTTTCAAGAGTAAATATCACAAGCTCGAAAGTAGAGCAAGGTTGAGAAAGTAGATGATACAATTTACCAAAGGCATTATGAATCCGAGGGAAGGCTCACAAGGTTATTGAATATGAAGGACGCTGTCAGATAAAATACATTAAAGGATCTGCCGGTCCATAACAGAGCTGACGTGAGCATCGGCACACAACCAGAGGAAGTAATGATGCAAAGGCATTGGATTATGGAAACAACTGACTAATCCAGAGCTCAAATGCAAAGGAATTATGATTTTCAAATCAAGAGATCAGAAGCAATGTTCTGATTAGGGATGGATAATTTGAATAGCCTTAGGGGTACAATCGACGGCAATTGTATTTGTTGAGAACCATCTCATGTTTAAAATGACATCTGAGCCAGAAAGATAATTTAAAAGGATCAACTGATGATTGCGTGCATTCGCACTCATGTCGAATCAAAGGGGTCAAAATGACGGTGCCTAAGGATACTAACGAATATTGCCAGACATATGGAAAGCATCCATCATGCAAGCAGACAAGTATTGCAGAGCAATAAGCTACTAAGAATTTTTGGAGGATCGAATAGTATTTCGATGACCATTGTGAAACACATGAACAACTGGGGGATGAGCGGATACTCGATAAGTGCAAGAATTATCCGTAGGGGTATTCAGGTGACAAAGAACAGCAAGGCAGTAAGCTCAAAGGATTATCGAAACAACGACGAGTATTTCGGGGTATCTTGTAATAACAAGACCAACTGGGAATAAAAGTAAGAACGACAGGTGTAAGTATTTATCCATAGGACTTGCCTCATGTGACGCCCCCGATTTGACCGTACACTAATCATACACGCAAACGTGTACGATCAAGATCAGGGACTCACGGGAAGATATCACAACACAACTCGACAAATAAAAATAGGTCATACAAGCATCATATTACAAGCCAGGGGCCTCGAGGGCTCGAATACAAGAGCTCGATCATAGACGAGTCACAGGAAGCCACAATATCTGAGTACAGAAATAAGTTAAACAAGTTTGCCTTAAGAAGGCTAGCATAAACTGGGATACAGATCGAAAGAGGCGCAGGCCTCCTGCCTGGGATCCTCCTAAACTACTCCTGGTCGCAGTCAGCGGGCTGCACGTAGTAGTAGGCACCTCCCGAGTAGTAGTCATCATCGTCGACGGTGGCGTCTGGCTCCTGGGCTCCAACGTCTGGTCGCAGCAATCGGGTATAGAAAAGGGGAAATGAGGGAGTAAAGCAACCGTGAGTACTCATCCAAAGTACTCGCAAGCAAGGAGCTACACTACATATGTATGCATTGGTATCAAAAGGAATAAGGGTATCTTATGTGGACTGAACTGCAGAATGCCGGAATAAGAGGGGGATAGCTAGTCCTTTCGAAGACTACGCTTCTGGTAACCTCCATCTTGCAGCAGGAGAAGAGAGTAGATGGTAAGTTCACCAAGTAGCATCGCATAGCATAATCCTATCCGATTATCCTCCCCTCGTCTCCCTGTGAGAGAGCGATCACCGGTTGTATCTGGCACTTGGAAGGGTGTGTTTTATTAAGTATCCGGTTCTAGTTATCATAAGGTCATGGTACAACTCCAAGTCGTCCTGTTACCGAAGATCACGGCTATTCGAATAGATTAACTTCCCTGCAGGGGTGCACCACATTTCCCAACACGCTCGATCCCCTTTGTCCGGACACACTTTTCTGGGTCATGCCCGGCCTCGGAAGATCAACACGTCGCAGCCCTACCTAGGCACAACAGAGAGGTCAGCACGCCGGTCTAAATCCTATGGCGCAGGGGTCTAGGCCCATCGCCCATTGCACACCTACATGTTGCGTACGCGGCCGGTGAGCAGACCTAGCAACCTCCATTACAAAGGAAGTTGCATTACGTGGTCCAACCCGACGCGCGCCGCTCAGTCGCTGACGTCACGAAGGCTTCGGCTGATACCACGACGTCGAGTGCCCATAACTGTCCCCGCATAGATGGTTAGTGCGTATAGGCCAGTAGCCAGACTCAGATCAAATACCAAGATCTCTTTAAGCGTGTTAATTGAATTAACCACGGATGCCGACCAGGGCCAGGCCCACCTCTCTCCTAGGTGGTCTCAACCTGCCCTGTCGCTCCGCCACAAATTAACAGTCGGGGGCCGTCGGGAACTCAGGCCCGCCTCTATCGGGATGGAGCCACCTGCCCCTTCAGCCCCCATCTTCGAACAGTATCATAAGTAATGTAGCAGTATAAAGTATATATCATATGCCCGTGATCACCTCCCGAAGTGATCACGGCCCAGTAGTATAGCATGGCAGACGGACAAGAGTGTAGGGCCACTGATGGAACACTAGCATCCTATACTAAGCATTTAGGATTGCAGGTAAAGGTAACAACAGTAGTAGCAAGGATAGGCTATGCAGCAGTATAGGATTAACTGAAAGCAATAACATGCTACACTACTCTAATGCAAGCAGTATAGAGAAGAATAGGCAATATCTGGTGATCAAGGGGGGGGCTTGCCTGGTTGCTCTGGCAAGAGAGAGGGGTCGTCAACACTATAGTCGTACTGGGTAGCAGCAGCGTCGGTCTCGGTGTCTAGCGAGAGAAGAGGGGAGAAGAAACAATAAATATAATGCAAACAGATGCATAATGATGCATGACAAGAGAAGTAGCGGTGTTAGGGGTGCCCTAACGAGGTATGAGGTGGTACCGGTGAAGGGGGAAAT
>NC_041380.1:426492790-426504138 GCF_002162155.2 Triticum dicoccoides
GGGAAGTTGCGTGTTCGCTATGCTAGGGACATGTGGCAGATGAACGGAATGTGTATTCGGATTCGTGTCGTCGTTTTGAGCAACTTTTATGTACAAAGTTTTTCCATCTGAGCTATGGTTTATTTTATATTAATTTTCAAAGTTTTATGCATTTTCTGAATTTAATTTAATTCAAAAATAAATGTGAATTGCTAGGTGCACCCAACTCTGGTACACAGAAGTGTACCAGAGAGGCTGACATGTGGGACCAGGGGGACCCAGTTGACCAGTCAGACTTTGACTGGTCAACAGGGGTAGGACCCCCTGTCATTGACTGTCTAATATAACTAACAAATTAATTAGGCTAGTTTAGGTTTAGTTAATTAAATTAATTAACTAATTAATTAATTAATTATGCTTGAAATTATTTTTCTTTTCTTTTTTAACAGGGGCATGGCCCACTGTTAGTGGCTAACTAGGAGGGGGTTAGTGCTAATCTAACCCCCAATTAGTAGGGGCCTGCCCAATCTGGCAGAGGCGCAGCCGACAACGGTTATGCCCGCGCACATACGAGGGGGGCGTTGCCGGCGCGGCAGGCAGGCCGGCCGGAACGACGGCGAGCGGCATGACATGGGAGCACGAAGGGCGGGCGCGGGGCTTCACGGTTGTGCAGGGAGGGGCAAGCTCACGCGGGGCTGCGGCCATGGCTGTCAGCGGCGGCAGCAGCAGTTGGGCGAAAAGCGCGAGCGAGTGCTGGCGGTTGTGTGAGAGTAGGCAACAGCACAGGCGGAGGAAAAGGCCACGGCATCCTATGGAGGCAGCAGCAGTAGTAGCGCAAGAAGCAGTACAGCACGCAGAGCAAGCGACAGCAGAAGCCGGCAGCAACACCAACTTGCGGGTGCGCGCACACAGGCAGGGCGGGGCCGTCGCACGGCCTGGGCACAGCCACAGGCAGAAACAAGAGGGGAGGGGAGCGGCCAATAGCGCGCGAGCGCAGCACGCGTAGCCGGTGGTGCGGGCAGGGGTCACGGCGGGAGCAGGCGAGTATGTGCGGGAGTGGCGCTCCGGCGGTTCAGCCACGGCAGCTGAAGGGCGTGGCGGCGGCTAAACAGCGATGTAACGGCGAGTGAAAAGACGGGAATCAAAGGAGAAGCTCACATAGAACGCGATGTTGAGCTCGAGGGAGCCGGGGATGCAGCGGTGGTGACGAACCGACGGCGAGGTAGTGGCGACCGAGGCGGAGGAGACAGCGGTGGCGAGCGCACGGGCCGCGTCGTCTCGGTTTGGTGCTCAGGATGGATGAAGCTGGCCACGGTGGATCTCCAGGATGTGTTCCCTCACGCCGGAGACATCGGTGGCCGCGAAAACGCTGACGAGGTAGCGGTCACCGCATGATCTCATGAGATCGATTCGGTCCAGAGGGGAAGGGGGCAATGGGGATCGAGGGGGGAATGTTTGAGACGGGGGTTAGGGTTTCGGTGGACGCCTTTATAGGCCGGGGGGAGGTGACGTGGTGGCCATCCGGCCATGGCACCGTCGGATTGTTGCCATGCCATGGCCTCTGCCTCTTCGTGTACGTGAGGTGAGGTACAGGAAAGGCTGGTAGTGGGCTGGGCCACGTGCATTATGGCCACTAGGGTCTAGTGGCAACAATGCAGTTTTCTATTTTTTTAATTTATGTTTTTTTCTGTCTCCTAAGTTTTGTATTTCCTTTTGCTAGAAAATGATTTTTTTCTATATATAAAATTTGTCACATAAATGCTAGTCAACATTTTAGCTAGCACACAAGGTTTCAAGTCAATGTGAAAAACTAAAATATTTGTTTATTTTGCAACGACTATTTTATTTGTTGTTGGGCAACTTTATATTTTACTAGGGATTACTCGATGAGTCAAATGACGTTAGTTTCAACATGACAATTAATCAAGGGGATTTATATTAAAATCTGAACATTTTAGTTTTATAGTTTGAGGAAAATTAATAATTTGACTTGTCTTTTAAATTTGAAATTTGAATCGGTTTCGAATCAATGCGAGTTTATCAAAAGTAACCGAGGTGACGTGGCATCATTACCAGAGGTTCAATGTATCCTAGTTATCCAAGCGTCACACCTCACTAGCGGTAGATCTTCACGAAGTAGGCAATCTCCTTGCCCTTACAAAGTCCTTGGTTCAACTCCACAATCTTTGTCGGAGGCTCCCAAGTGACACCTAGCCAATCTAGGAGACACCACTCTCCAAGAAGTAACAAATGGTGTGTTGATGATGAACTCCTTGCTCTTGTGCTTCAAATGATAGTCTCCCCAACACTCAACTCTCTCTCACAGGATATGGATTTGGTGGAAAGAAGATTTGAGTGGAAAGCAACTTGGGGAAGGCTAGAGATCAAGATTCATATGGCAGGAATGGAATATCTTGGTCTCAACACAAGTGTAGGTGGTTCTCTCTCAGAAAATGTGTATTGGAAGTGTAGGTATGTTCTGATGGCTCTCTCAACGAATGAAGAGTGGGTGGAGGGGTACATATAGCCTCCACACAAAAACTAACTGTTACACATAATTTACCAATCTCGGTGAGACCGAATTGAGAAACTCGGTCGGACCGATTTAGCAAACCTAGTGACCGTTAGGATTTTCGCTGGGACTGAGATGCAACTCGGTAGGACCGACATGGTTAGGGTTAGGGCATAACGTAATCTCGGTGTGACCGATTACACAAATTCGATGGGACCAATTTTGGTAATAAGCTAACCAGAGAGTTGGTCAGGTAAACTCGGTGGGACCGATCGCTCATTTCGGTGGGACCGAAATGTTACAAAAGGGAAACAGAGAGTTTACATTGCAATCTCGGTGGGACCGATCGCTCATCTCCGTAGGACCGAAATGTTACGAAGGGAAACAGAGAGATTACAACCCCATCTCGGTGTGACCGAGATCCCTATCGGTGAGACCGATTTGCTTAGGGTTTGTGGCAGTGGCTATGACATCTGAACTCGGTGGCGCCGGATAGAAAGAATCGGTGGGGCCGAGTTTGACTTTTGGTTAAGGTCATATGTGGATGTGGGAAGGTAGTCGAGGGTTTTGGAGCATATCACTAAGCACTATGAAGCAAGAACCTCATCAAGCAACACCTCATCCCTCCTTGATAGTATTGGCTTTTCCTATAGACTCAATGTGATCTTGGATCACTAAAATATAAAATGTAGAGTCTTGAGCTTTGAGCTTGAGCCAATCTTTTTGTCCTTAATATTTTGAGGGGTCCACTTTCCTCATCCATGCCATGCCATTCATTGAGCTTTTCCTGGAATATTAATCTCGGAATAGCATTATCTCAATGAGCTATATGTTGTTAGGAATTACCAAAACCACCTAGGAATAGTTGCACTTTCAGATACCCATACCCCTCTCCAGATTTGCAAATAAGGCCTTCCCTCGTTCATCCTTTTCTCCCACAAGATAAACTACTCATACAAATGCATCTTGATGCATGCAACGCATGGGCATCTTGCTAGTTCTAAAAACATGTCCATCATTTGCCACACTACTGGTTACAGATGAAAAACCTACCCAAGCACAGCGTGATATAGGAGCAACGCACAATTACAAGCTGATATTCTGTTGGACAATGGAGGCTATAACCAATTACTTTTACGGGAACAATAGCACCCAGGAAATTTGAAGGGTAGGTATGAACAAAATTGGAACTGCACATGTACTGCTAAGTGATTCAATACACACATTACCAATCGAGGAGGAGAACAATGGTCACGGCGACCTCTGTGAGTCATGGTCGGCAACGGGAGTCAGTTCATTGTCCACGACGGTGGTACTTCTGCGCTTGGCGTCGGCTTCCGGGAAGCAGATCCGAGACCGGAAAGACAATGCCGGGGAAGAGGCTCCATGTACGTGTACGACGGTGGACCGGCTCCAGTGCGGCGTACGAGGTTGTCGATGAGGCAGATGCGCTGCAGTGGACGAGTGCACCGATGTAAAGGGGAGGAACACGAAGGCTGCGGTGCCGTGGAGAAGTCTATTTTGCGGTGGGGATAGAAAACGGGGAGTATTCAGGTGTACTACTCTGGGTGCCGGGGTGGGGTTGGCTGGGTAGGGTGAACCTGAAGTTACGAAAACAGCCCCCTACCAAGCGTCATCCGTAGGCCTATTCCGAAGGCTATGATGGTAACTTCCCACTACTCGAATCAGGGGCGCGGGAGATTTTCTCGCCGGCCTCAAAATTTTGTGACACTGGACTCCCCGTGTGAAGTGTTGAGTGATTCGGCTAAGCAACTAGCGAGTAGTAGTAGTAAACTCTGCATATTAGGTTTGACTGAAGTCAAACTTCCTAAAGTTTGACCAAGTTTATAGAAAAATATAAACATTTACCATAACAAATATGTATGATGTGAAAGTACATTCAATAATGAATCTAATGGTATTTATTTGTTATTTTATATGTTAATATCTTTTGTTATAAAGCTTTCTGAGAGTATACAAAACTTGACTTTGACTAATGCTAATACACGGAGTACACATTTGTTTTCTTAGTTTGTAGTGAACTAATCATTTGTTGAAATTGTGAAATAAATATATTATGCTATTGATTTCTAATGTAATGGTCTATACAATTCAACAGTTACAATCATTGTCGAATCCCAAGATGTATACAAGGTCTATAGTACTTCACAACATGCTCAAACTCACATAATCCCAGTCAAATGAGAATCTAAATGCAATTCATAGTTATTACTTTGCAGGATGCAACAAAAACAACCATAACTCTACATGAGCCATTATAGAAGCAACATTTTGACATATCCCAATGTGTGAATGAAACGTGCAGAGAGAGCTTTTGAAGATGGAGCAGATAGGGCGGGAAAGATTGTATGTATGTGGACGAGAGAGTAGGAGACAAACCTAACGAGACAGACAGAGAGAGAGGAAGAAGTTAGGTCTATGAGAAAGATGGATACATGTATTATACATGAGATGCATGTGCATCTGGATTCTGTATACGTGGAAGGAGAAGAGACAACATGTTTGATGAGAGAGCTGGAAAAACATGGAGGAGAGGGGAAGGGTCTCATGGGTTGAGGGATTGACAATTTTGTGTGGGGGCGAGAGGGATTGGTAATTTTGTGTAAGAGAGAGAGGGTGGGGGAGGAGTCAGTCAACCGTCGTCACATCACCCTACTTCCAAATGACCCCGCATTCTCTAGCGCGGTGTGGTCGCCGTCTTCGATCTGCTTGATGCCCTCTTTGATGATTGAGGTGTTGTGCATGTTGGGGTGCAAAGAAGCACAAGCGAGAGTGGTCGTCGTATAACCTTGGATGGGGATGAATTGTGTGCTTGGGGGAGTGTGTGTGTGTGTTGTGCTGCGTGTGTCTCTGTGTGTGTGTGTGTGTGTGTGTGTGTGTGTCAGATATTGAGAGAAAACAAACCTAAGGAGAGAAATGGGTATTCACAAAGAGATTGTGCAGGCCCTGAGGTGGGCAGGGGCCGGGTGAGGGTGTCAAAATGTGCGCATTGATGCATGTGTTGCATGCAACCGTGCGAGGGACGGACGAATTGAGAGAGATGGTTGTTGTGTTACGGATGCTCCTCTCTCTGTCTCTCTCTCTCTCTCTCCCTCTCTTTCACACACACACACAAGTAAGGCCCTGTTTGGTTCCAAATAAGTCACTAATCGAAAAGTGCAAAAAGTGACTTATTTTGCCAAACAGACCCAACTTATAAGTCACCCCAACTTATAAGTCATAAGTTGCTCCACCCCAACTTAAAACTTATAACTCACCCCTTTTTACGTGGGTCCCATCACCTTTACATTAAAAACAAGGTGGGAAGGTGTGGTCAGGTGACTTATAAGTCAGATGACAACCAAACAGGCGTGACTTATAAGTCACTGATTTTAAGTCACCTGACTTATAAGTCAGGTGACTTATTGGAACCAAACAGGCCCTAAACTAGAAGACCATTCTCTCATGTATACACAACGTATTGGCATCTATCTATGTCTCACTCATGCATGATCATTTGCACATTCGCACCTCTCTATGTATGTATAACACGCACACCGTCTCCACATTACCCTTCCGCCACAACACACATATGGACACATACACACGTTCTCTCTCAGTAACACACACAAAATCAGTATTAAAAAACTAGGGCGCACCTAAAACGTCCAAATCCAAATAAACACGAACTGGAGCTAAATTCAAATATATGGAAATATTGAAGCGTCAAGAACTTCCACAGGAAAAAAAGTTGAGTAATATTCGAGGATTGTTTTCACACACACAAAAAGGTTTGGTGGATGTCCTTCGAGCGCGACACGGTGACGCACCATTTGATCAACCGCACGGCCGCGGTTCACGCGCTTGCACAGGATTCTGTATCGTGGCTGTGGTACTAACTAATAAAAGTGCTGCCTAAGTCTAATGTTTACGTGTACTAGTACGGTTTTCTTTTAAGTTTGACCAACCTTATGTATATAAAACTAAAGTAAGCTCCCACACTCGCACTCAGCAATATGCCGCCGCCGCTCTTGCGCATGCTGGCGCCCGCCTGCTCCGGCAAACAATTTCTCGCCCATCACCGCCGTGTCGCCGCCATCCTTGTGCCATGAAGCCGAAGGCTCGCCCACTCACGTCGTCTGCAATCCCTCCTCGCGATGCCGCCGCGCTGCCAAGCACACGAGCAGCTGGTGGAGCCACGTCTATGCATGCAGTGTACGAAGAGGAGGACGAGCGCGTGCTCCAGCACGCCGGCGAGGAGGAACTACCGTGTCATTGTCGTCTCCGGCCGCGCGGAGGAGGCGCGCATGGTGGTTGTCGCGGCGAAAGCCGGTCGCGCGCGCGTCGAGCCCGCAAACCGGGTGCGGACACGGAATCTACCTTCGAGACCTTGAATGCCATGTGGATCCTGCAATCTGAAGGAGCAATTTGGGTCAGTCGACTCATGTGAGCCGTTTGATGCAACATGGATGGCTAGAAGGGCTTCTTCCACCTCTTCTGCCGTCTTCTTCCTTCGCTCCGTCGAACTTCTTTCACAAATCGACTGACCCAAATTATACTACTAGTATGAATGTATGAAGTACAGTAGGAACACGAAGATACGAGCAGTAGTACCAACTGCAAGAAGAACAGTAGTAAGACATAGTACTAGTACTACTGTAAGTACTAAAGAGTTCAAATAACGAGAAAGAACATAAACATAGTTCTGCTGGGGCCTCAGCACAACACACCCTTGAAAACAAACTAAGCAACTAATCCACTTGACACTGCAGTAGAACCAGCATGAGCGACGGCACTGCCACCTACTCAGAGTTCGAGTCCACGTCCTCAACTTCGTCCTTGTCCCTCTTCCTCTTCCTCTTCGCCGACGCTTCTTTGCTTGAACCGGACACTAGGCTCTGCTTCTTCATCCAACCCTTGAAGATATTTAAACAAAGGTAGGCATCCATTGCTGCGTATAGGATGTGATCTTCATCTAATGTCTTCGACTCCCATGCATGATGAAACTCGTGATGAGGTTTCTTCAGTTTAGCATACGAAGGATCAATCATGGCTGCTGCCAGGGTCACCATTGAAGGTTGAGAGGAGGACACCAGGCTTGCCTTCTAGAGATCGAAGGGCTGGCCTACAACGAGACCTATCCGACGCACGACATCCCTCTCGTTCTTAAAGCCTACAGTAACGAATTTCACTCTTTTGTCCTTGAGGAAGTTCATAAAATCCTGGCACTCAACGTCGTAGACCAAGCAAATGTTATGTATGCAAACCTGGATCACGGTGGGCTTCTTCCTCTCTTCATCCTTTAGATCCTTCTCTCGTCCCAGGACTGTGGTGTACTCAACATCTAGCCCAGTGACCACGATGGGCTTCTTCCTCTCTTCATCCTTTAGATCCTTCTCTCGTCCCAGGACTGTGGTGTACTCAACATCTAGCCCAGTGACCCACTCATCCGTTGAACTGTTGAACATGCGTAGGAAGCGAGCAAGCCATGCTTTCACCGTTCGGATCCACATGTGTAGATGACGATGAACTGATCACCGGTGATGGCTCTAACCTAGTACTCAGCGGCGACCATGGAGATTTGGGAGGCCATGGATTTTGGAGGAGGGTTAGGAGAAGTTGAACTATTGTACTCCGCAAAAAAACTAGGAGCGAACTAATGTGAAAGGACGGGACGACTGGGAGCGAACTATTGTAAGGTAGAAGACGGGGACGAGTAGGGCATGCGAACGGCGTGGGGTTGCTGGCTTGCCCGGTGGATAAACAGCTGCAAGCCCCCAAAGAGTTCTCAAGAACTATGCGGGACCCACTAGATGTCATGTCTACTAGACCCATATCGTAGGCCTGACGGTATAGCTTATGCCTGTTCGCACGCCATGCCGGCGCGTGGATGTAACTTCACTTAATTCCGTAAAATGTCGCGCCTCCCACGAACTTCGCCTCCCTCGCGTGGTCGCGCCCTTTGAGACTTCGACTGGCTATAAATGAGCAATTTTTTGCCTTTTTTTAGACAAGCAATTTTTTTTGCCTACTCTGCATGCATGATACTCCCTCTGGTCCTTTTTACTCCCGTCAACCGTTTGCAAAGTGTTTGACCAAATTTATCCTTTTTTTGAACACCACCTTATATTAATTAACCAGCCACACCAATACACTCATTTGATACAATATTCACCACACAGGGAGGTATGTTATTTACAAGAATACCATCTAATCTATTGTCAAAGCTATACTTAGCGATTAAGTGTGCCACCTTATTGGCCGAACGGCTAATCTTTGACAATTGAAGATTGTTGATCAACTTCGAGATGCTCAATGCTTTCATCTTTAGGTCATGCATAGCAGACCTGTCATAGTCCCCCGATGCAAGAGACACTACCACAAAAGCTCAATCAGTCTCTAAAATTATAGGATTATGAAGAGAAATACCTATGTAGAGACCGGCGATGCAAGCCCTAAGCTCCGCTTCCTCCACGCTTTGACAGGCATCAATGAAATCCCACGACCAAATTTATACCAAAAATATCAATATTTACAATATTGATTATAATGAGTATAAGAACTACGTTTTATAATGAGTGTAAAAATATTGATTTGACATTGTGAATGTTGACACATTTTTCTATAAGTCTGGTGAAAGTAGAGGTACATTGACTTCAGACAAAACTTAAATGCACAATGCAGACTAGTTCCTCCGTCCAGGTGCGTGCCATGTCCTATCTTGTCATCACAACAAGGTTAGCTATTAGAGTACCACTACCTCTGTAGGATCGAAAGTATGTCTAGAGGGGGGGTGATTAGACTACTTGACCAAATAAAAACTTAAACTTTTCCCAATTTTAGTTCTTGGCAGATTTTAGCTATTGTAGGACAAGTCAAGCAATCATCACACAATTCAAGCAAGCATGCAAAGAGTATATTGGCAGCGGAAATTAAAGCATGCAACTTGCAAGAATGTAAAGGGAAGGGTTTGGAGAATTCAAACGCAATTGGAGACACGGATGTTTTTCCCGTGGTTCGGATAGGTGGTGCTATCCTACATCCACGTTGATGGAGACTTCAACCCACGAAGGGTAACGGTCGCGCGAGTCCACGGAGGGCTCCACCCACGAAGGGTCCACGAAGTAGCAACCTTGTCTATCCCACCATGGCCATCGCCCACGAAGGACTTGCCTCACTAGCGGTAGATCTTCACGAAGTAGGCGATCTCCTTACCCTTACAAACTCCTTGGTTCAACTCCACAATCTTGTCGAAGGCTCCCAAGTGACACCTAGCCAATCTAGGAGACACCACTCTCCAAGAAGTAACAAATGGTGTGTTGATGATGAACTCCTTGCTCTTGTGCTTCAAATGATAGTCTCCCAAACACTCAACTCTCTCTCATAGGATTTGGATTTTGTGGAAAGAAGATTTGAGTGGAAAGCAACTTGGGGAAGGCTAGAGATCAAGATTCATATGGTAGGAATGGAATATCTTGGTCTCAACACATGAGTAGGTGGTTCTCTCTCAGAACATATGAGTTGGAATTGTGTATGTGTTCTGATGGCTCTCTCCACGAATGAAGAGGAGGTGGAGGGGTATATATAGCCTCCACACAAAATCCAACCGTTACACACAGTTTTCCAATCTCGGTGGGACCGAATCAACAAACTCGGTCGGACCGAAAAGGTAAACCTAGTGACCTTTAGAGATTTTCGGTGGGACTGACATGCAACTCGGTAGGACCGATATGGTTAGGGTTTGGGCATAACGTAATCTCGGTGAGACCTATTACACAAACTCGGTGAGACCGAGTTTGGTAATAAGCTAACCAAAGAGTTGGTCAGGTAAACTCCGTGGGACCGATTTGCTCTTTCGGTGAGACCGAAAAGTTACAAAAAGGAAACAAAGAGTTTACACTACAATCTCGGTGGGACTGATTCGCTCTTTCGGTGAGACTGAAAAGTTACGAAAGGGAAACAGAGAGTTTGCAATCCCATCTCGGTGAGACCGAGATCCCTATCGGTAGAACCGAATTGGTAGGGTTTGGCAGTGGCTTATGACAAGTGAAACTCGGTGGCGCCGGATAGAAAGAATCGGTAGGACCGAGTTTGGCTTAGGGTTTAGGTCATATGTGGATATGGGAAAGTTGTTGAGGGTTTTGGAGCATATCACTAAGCACATGAAGCAAGAGGCTCATTAAGCAACACATCATCCCTCCTTGATAGTATTGGCTTTTCCTAAAGACTCAATGTGATCTTGGATCACTAAAATATAAAATGACGAGTCTTGAGCTTTTGAGCTTGAGCCAATCCTTTGTCCTTAACATTTTGAGGGTTCCACTTTCACATCCATGCCATGCCAATCATTGAGCTTTCCTGAAATAGTCATCTTGGAATAGCATTAGCTCAATGACCTATATGTTGTTATGAATTACCAAAACCACCTAGGGATAGTTGCACTTTCAATCTCCCCCTTTTTGGTAATTGATGACAACATATAGATCAAAGCTTCGACAAATGATAATAAGCATGAAATATATTGTCGCTTTGAGAAGTATGTGACAAGTAAGAGCTCCCCCTAAATTTGTGCATATTTAAAATTTGCTTTGGACTGCAAATGCACAAAGAGTTAGAGTCATGGGTTACTCTTCCATGTCACATACATCTTGGTGGAGCGCTTAAAATGATAAGAATGAAATACATGCACTCATCACCAAGAATAGTGAATGATCACATAAGATAGATAAGATGATAATATTAAGCAAACATTAAGTGTAGCTTATGATCAAACACATGATCATCAATGTCTCACGAGCAATGACATAGTATCTCACACAAAAGCAAACAAAGTTCGAAAAACCACCAAATAAAACAA
>NC_041380.1:426504195-426576746 GCF_002162155.2 Triticum dicoccoides
AAGAGAGAATAAAAGCAACACTCTCTCTCGAAGCCTATGATCTATACATTTTCTCCCCCTTTGGCAACAAGTTACCAAAAAGTTCCTAGAAAATGCATAGTGCTAAGTCGACACTCAGGCTTGATCTTCAGGTGGTGGTGGAGTCCGGAGCACTCCAAGGACGAAGCCTTCTGTAGACGTGGTCGGAGTCGAGGCTGAAGTGGATGCTGGAGCTGGTGGAACTGAGGCTGTAGCTGGTGCAGACGTGGTGGCTCTGGGGTCAGCAACTGGCACTGCAGACGACCTCGGACCTCGTGGCACTCTGGCAAAGGCATCAGTTGTAGTCTTGCCTCTCCTCTCCTGCATGTCATCCTGGAGCTGCTCCACTGCAGTCTGAATCTCTGTCACTTTGACATCCAAGTCATAGAACTTTTGTTCCATGATCCTCTTTAAGCTTGCCTGGTTCTGAGTTAGGGTGGCTAGTCCTTGCTCAATCCGTAGGGTGGATGCAATCAAGTAACCAAGCTGCTATTGTTTGGTTTTCAGGAAATATTCAGATGCCTCCTCTTGAGTAGGCATCTTGGCAGCTTTCTCCTTCCTCGCCTTCTCCTTCTTGGCTTGTGCTTGGGCAGATGATGGCTCATTCTCAGTCATGACCACTTGATTATCTTCAAAGTCTGGATGGATGGGCAGGTGTTCCTTGTCCAATAAGTATATGCCCGTGCCCATCTTAGAGTTGATGAGCTCCTGAATCTGTGGGGCATATCCACAACTCCTCTTCTAGTCTGTTGCTGTCCTCTTGATTGTTTCAATCATAAGGCTCGTGACTTTGAATTTCTGTGGCACGTCAAAGATATGAAGCAAGTTGATCACGTGGCCCCTGATCATCTTGTGATCTCCAGACTTGGGCAATAGGGTGTGCCTAAGAATCTAGTTGATGGTTGGCAGCCCTGACAGAAGATAGTGTACTGAGCCAAACTTGAACGTATCAAGTGCTTCATTTGGAATCTCCTTGTACATGTTTGACATTGAGTTGTGGTCCATCTTCTTCTTGGCATAAATGTCCAAGTCATCGTCATGCTCTTCTGGGGCATTAATCAGCTGAGCCCATTCAGCAATTGTAGACTAGTACCTCGTACCCTCTGACATCCATACAATCCTGCCATCTGGATAGAAATGGGTTGTGGAGTAGAACTGCATGATGAGTTCCTCGTTCCACTTTGTGAGCTTCTGCCCAACAAAGTCCTCAACTCCACATGCCTTGAAGCTGTCCTGCACTCCAGGGTAGTACTCTTCATTGTCCTTGATGTATTGCCAATCAACCCATCTCATATCACAGACAATTGGCTTCTTGTCTAGCAGCACTGTCTCATAAAAGTCTTGCTCCTCCTTGGTGTGAAACCCGTAGTCAATTGCAGTCCTTCTCCTTAAAGCATACGGGTCTGCTTCTCTCCACTTCTGGAGCCCTAAATCTCTCCCGAGTTTCATATCCTCAGCCACAGGATGAGCATCATTGTGGTCTGGGATCTTGGGCTTGAGCTTTCTAAGAACATTCTCTTCTTCTTCTTCTACAGCTTCAGGCACTGGGGCCTTGTTCTTCTCAGTAGCTGGGATGCTTCTTGTGTTCCTCTTTGGCTTTGGCTTTGGAGCTGGCTTGGCCTTGGAACCAGCTGCCCCTGTTCTTATGGCATCACCCATCAGCTTGGGTGCTTTAGGTGCTGGTGCAGCTACCTCTTCTTCTTCCTCCTCATCTTCCATGATGGAAGCCTTGCCAAGCACTCTGGCTACAGTTTTGTTCACCCTTTCTTTCCTCTTCTTGCCTTCAGCAGCAACTGGCTCAATGGGAGTGGGCTTCTCAGTTGAAGCTCCGGCCTTTGACATAGGCTGCCTGCCTGCTGGCCTTTTGATCTTCATCCCTGGTTTTATGCCCTGTGCTGGCTCAACTCTCTTGGAAGTTGCTTCCTCTTCTGCCACATAATCCTCATCTTCTGAGTCTGAGGTTCTCTTCTTTCTCTGTCTTGTGGCAGCTTTAGGCAGATTGCTAGGGGTGCTCCTGCTGCCATCATCTGAGGAACTTGAGGGACTAGTGCCCTCACTCATCTGCACTTGCTGCTCTGACAAGTTCTGGCTATCACTTTGGTCTGACATGATGCAAACTCTGACTGCTGACCCTGTGAATAGGTTATAGATGAGATAGAGTGGATAAGCATCACAAAATGCAGAGATTTTTGCAAAAGAATAATTCAAAAACTTAGTTTTAGTTTCCCACTAAAAGCATCTCGGATCTACCGATTTCTAAACTCGGTGATACCGAAGCAGTTTTGGCACCTAAACTAGTGAACTCGGTCAGACCGAGTCATAGTTCGGTGGCACCGAGACTACTAGGGTTTCACAGAGTTCCAAAATCGGTCACACCGATAAGTAATTCTCGGTCAGACCGAGACTCACTTGTGCAATGGCATAAGCCAAATCGGTGGGACCGAGTTTTTCAACTCGGTGGGTCCGAGATGGTTTCGGCGGAAACCTAACCCTAAAATTTTCGAATTAAACCTAATCTACGAGTTCATTGACTGGATAGAAGTTTAACAAACGTGGCAGGAATCATGATGAGCACAATGTGCTAAGAATCGGATTGGGGAATAGCACAAAGATCGATTCCATACCCTAGTTCGGCGGAGACTCGCTACGGCGGCAACAGCGGGATTGAATTTCCGTTGATGGCGACGGAGACCAGTGACTGGAGGCGGCTGGCGACGAGGAGACGATCCGGAGACCAAGTTGGCAGAGCAGGCTATCGCGCGGGCGAAGGGGTTCAGAGAAATTTCCAAATTTTTGCCCGTGACTATATATAGCCCGACCCTGTCGGTGTGACCGAGTGGAACAACTCGGTGGCACCGAGATGCAAAACTGTATACAGTTGTTGCAACTCGGTGTGACCGAATGGTTCAAATCGGTTGCACCGAGATCGAAAACCTAGATCAACTTAATGATCTCGGTAGGACCGAAAGTAGGGTATCGGTCAGACCGAGAATCATAAAGAGGTCTTGGAAGTTTAAGTCTATGACGAATCGGGGACTCCGAGCGCTCCTCACACAGAGTGGTTCGAATCTGACTTGATCAAATTTTGTGATGTAGCATGAATAGAGTTTGAGACGAGAAAAGCATAGATAGCTAGAGGAGGTTCTTAGGCATTCTTGTCCATCCACTTGGCAAAAGGAAATAAAACCAAACAATCAAAACAACAAGTGGATGTCCTCGAATGAGTAAAATATGCAACCAGCATGCTCACACAATAAGATGGCAAATGAAATATGTGACTAGGCATGCACAACCAATTCTAGCATCTATCAAGCAATTTGCGATGACAAGGTCATCTATATATGAGTATATTGACTTAGGAGTCAAGTGAGAACACTTGATCATAGGTCATACTCATCGTTTAAGCTCAAGTGGGGTTACCACTTTTACATAAAGCATTGTTGTGTTCACATCTTTAGAGTTGCTTTAGCTCAAGTCTTAGAGTAAAGCTCCCCCTAGATGTGATATCCCCCCTTAGAGGGATGAACTAACCTCGGGTTTTGTCGATGATGACTTCATGTAGATGTTGAAGATGTGGATGCTCAATGTTGATGTAGATCACTTGGAGCTATCTATTTGAGTGAATTGCACTTTCAATACCTACATGGGTTAGTCCCACAAGGAACAAACAAGGATATCCATAGACATAGAGTGATGCACACACAAGATGATGTCCATGAAAACTTTTAGGTTACCTTGTCCCTTGTCTTACCAACAAGAGGGTTTGTGACTCCTTGAACTAGTGCAAGATGTGGAAGTTGATTGCACTTGTTCTTGCCAAAATGATAAGAGTGAAGTATGATAAGAGTTGATTGCACTTGATTGCACTTCTTCTTCTTTTGGATCCACACCATCTTGATGGGAATCCTTGGAGTTGTAGTTGTACTTGATGAAGTGGAACTTGAAGTAGTCTTGGGAATCCACTTGACTAAGGTCTTAGGAGCTTCTTCAAATGCATCAATTTCCTCTTGAAGCTTGTCCTTGCCTTTTTGCTTGTAGTCTTGTGGTGGAAGATCATCTTGAGCTTGTGTCCCCTTGAAAGAAGTATCATACTTCTCTTGTCGAGGAACAAACTTTGTCTTGGGGTATTGATCTTCTTCCCACTCAACTCCATTGGCATTGAACTTTCGTTCAAAACCAACACCTTGATTCTTCCGGTGCATTCCTTGCTTGCGCACAATTTCCTCGAATTGCTTACTCCCGGCAAGGCTTTTGTACACTCCTTTCTCTATAATTCCCTTCAAAAAGCTATTTTCTTGCTCAAGTGTAACTTGGCTAAGAGAATCATTAGTGGAATCAAGATAACTACTAGAAGCAACAATAATGGATTTAGCATGATCATTGTTACTGCTAGAGGAAGAATATTTCTTGTTCTTGTTACTAGACTTGACTTGAGGCATGTAAGTGGATAAGAGTAAACGCTTGGCAATGTAAGAAGAACTTTTCTTGCGGAGATCATCATTGATTGCTTTTAAGAACTCATGCTCTTGCTCAAGATTGAGCTTTTCAAAGCGTAATTTCTCATGAGCTCTTAAAAGTTCTCGATGATCTTCGAAGATAGTTTCATCAGCTAACTTAAGAGTGTTTAGTTCTTTAGTTAGAGCCTCAATCTTCTCCTTATCATTGTCATTCGTTTTATCTTGATTAGCATGATTAATTGACGTTTCATCATAGTATTCATCACTAGAGTTGTCAATAAGCAAATCATCACCTAACAAGTCATCTTCATCACTACTGAAATCAACATACTCGGGGTGTTTTACCTTAGGACCTTTGGCCATGAATCATCTTCCAATTCCTTCATTTGGTGAGTCAAATATGTCGTAGGAGTTGGTTGACACAAGTGCTAGACCGGCAACACCTTCATCTTGAGTATCTTCGGAGTCAGAGTGATAACTTCTCTCGGAGTGGCTGTCGGAGTCGGAGCCGGATACCCATTCACCAACATGATCTTGATGTCTTTGTTTTGTGTAGCTCCTTGATGATTTTTCCTTCCTTTCCGAATCCTTGCTTCTCCGTGACTATCTTCGTTCATAACGATCATCTCTACTCCTTCTCTCTCTTGGTGGTGATTCTTTGCTTCTTCTTTTTGGAGAATCTTCTCTTCTCTTGTAGGGAGCCGTACACTCATTGGAATAGTGTCCGGGTCTTCCACAACTGTAGCAGTTTCGCTCTCGACTAGAAGATCTTTTGTCATTGTAGGACCTTGACTTGAAGCTTCTATCTTTGCTTCTACTCTTGTATAACTTGTTGAAGTTCTTCACCATTAAGCTCAATTCTTAATTGAAGTTTTGTTTCTCACTTGATGATGTAGGGGCTTCACATGAGGCTTTGTAGGCACCACTTGATTTGTTGTGAAGTTCCTCTTTATCCTTAAGTGACATCTCATGAGCAACAATTCTTCCAATCACCTCCGTTGGCTTGAGATCTTTGTAATTGGGCATCATTTGGATCAATGTGCACACGGTATCATATTTTCCATCCAAGGCTCTTAGAATCTTCTTGATGATGAATCTATCGGTCATCTCTTCACTTCCTAAGCCGGCAATCTCATTTGTGATGAGAGCAAGCCTAGAGTACATTTCAGCGACACCTTCACCATCCTTCATTTTGAACTTGTCAAGTTGACTTTGAAGCACATCCAACTTGGATTCCTTGACGGAGTCGGTACCTTCGTGCGTATCAATCAAAGTGTCCCAAATTTCCTTTGCATTCTCAAGACGGCTGATTTTGTTGAATTCTTCGGGGCACAATCCGTTGAAGAGAATATCACAAGCTTGAGCATTGTATTGCAACATCTTCAACTCATCCGCGGTAGCTTCACGGTTTGGTTCTTTCCCATCAAAGAAGTCACCTTGCAAACCAACACACACAATAGCCCAAACGGCGGGGTTATGTCCAAGAATATGCATTTTCATTTTATGCTTCCAATTAGCAAAATTAGTACCATCAAAGTAAGGACCTCTACGGTGATAATTTCCCTCGCTAGATGCCATACTCTCCTAGGTTGTGAAACCAAGGCTATGACCACCAAAAGCTATGGAGATCAAAGCAAATGGAGACCAAAGCTCTGATACCACTTGTAGGATCGAAAGTATGTCTAGAGGGGGGGTGATTAGACTACTTGACCAAATAAAAACTTAACCTTTACCCAATTTTAGTTCTTGGTAGATTTTAGCTATTGTAGGACAAGTCAAGCAATCATCACACAATTCAAGCAAGCATGCAAAGAGTATATTGGCAGCAGAAAGTAAAGCATGCAACTTGCAAGAATGTAAAGGGAAGGGTTTGGAGAATTCAAATGCAATTGGAGACACGGATGTTTTTCCCATGGTTCAGATAGGTGGTGCTATCGTACATCCACGTTGATGGAGACTTCAACCCACGAAGGGTAACGGTCGCGCGAGTCTACGGAGGGCTCCACCCACGAAGGGTCCATGAATTAGCAACCTTGTCTATCCCACCATGGCCATCGCCCACGAAGGACTTGCCTCACTAGCGGTAGATCTTCACGAAGTAGGCGATCTCCTTGCCCTTACAAACTCCTTGGTTCAACTCCACAATCTTGTCGGAGGCTCCCAATTGACACCTAACCAATCTAGGAGACACCACTCTCCAAGAAGTAACAAATGGTGTGTTGATGATGAACTCCTTGCTCTTGTGCTTCAAATGATAGTCTCCCCAACACTCAACTCTCTCTCATAGGATTTGGATTTCGTGGAAAGAAGATTTGAGTGGAAAGCAACTTGGGGAAGGCTAGAGATCAAGATTCATATGGTAGGAATGGAATATCTTGGTCTCAACACATGAGTAGGTGGTTCTCTCTCAGAACATATGAGTTGGAATTGTGTATGTGTTTTGATGGCTCTCTCCACGAATGAAGAGGAGCTGGAGGGGTATATATAGCCTCCACACAAAATCCAACCGTTACACACAGTTTTCCAATCTCGGTGGGACCGAATCAACAAACTCGGTCGGACCGAAAAGGTAAACCTAGTGACCGTTAGAGATTTTCGGTGGGACTGACATGCAACTCGGTAGGACCGATATGGTTAGGGTTTGGGCATAATGTAATCTCAGTGAGACCGATTACACAAACTCGGTGAGACCGAGTTTGGTAATAAGCTAACGAAAGAGTTGGTCAGGTAAACTCGGTGGGACCGATTTGCTCTTTCGGTGAGACAGAAAAGTTACAAAAAGGAAACAAAGAGTTTACACTGCAATCTCGGTGGGACCGATTCGCTCTTTCGGTGAGACCAAAAAGTTACGAAAGGGAAACAGAGAGTTTGCAATCCCATCTCGGTGAGACCAAGATCCCTATCGGTAGAACCGAATTGCTAGGGTTTGGCAGTGGCTTATGACAAGTGAAACTCGGTGGCGCCGGATAGAAAGAATCGGTAGGACCGAGTTTGGCTTAGGGTTTAGGTCATATGTGGATATGGGAAAGTAGTTGAGGGTTTTGGAGCATATCACTAAGCACATGAAGCAAGAGGCTCATTAAGCAACACCTCATCCGTCCTTGATAGTATTGGCTTTTCCTAAAGACTCAATGTGATCTTGGATCACTAAAATATAAAATGAAGAGTCTTGAGCTTTTGAGCTTGAGCCAATCCTTTGTCCTTAGCATTTTGAGGGTTCCACTTTCACATCCGTGCCATGCCAATCATTGAGCTTTCCTGAAATAGTCATCTTGGAATAGCATTAGCTCAATTAGCTATATGTTGTTATGAATTACCAAAACCACCTAGGGATAGTTGCACTTTCAACCTCCCTTCTAGTTTAAAGGGATCGATTAAAAAACTTCACCTACTCTTAGCAAGATAGTAGAGGCGATGGAATAGTTTTTGAAGTCTGCAAAAGTACTCAACTAGTGTTGTCGTTCTTCACAAAAAATGTGTTTACCAATGCATGCATGAACACTACTTACTCTAACCCCCCTCTCTTCTTTAATTCTTTACCACATCAGCATGTTTGCTATTCTTGTGTGCATGATACCAGCTAAGATACCACCATTATGGCCAGCCTTAATCATCGCATGCAATAATTTAGTGCACCTTGAAATATGAACATGTGTGGGGCGTGTATGTTTTTAATGACTTGAGACTATACCTAGCCCGGCATGCAAGATGACTTATTATGCACCGTTCCCCATACCTGCAGGAAGCCCATTCGTCTCCAAATCTTTTCCTCTCCATGTGTGGAAACAATATGCCTACCAAACTCTCCTTCTCCCTCCGGCGGTCCCACCATGTCACAGCCCTAGAATACCTGAGTGGAATAGTTGCATCTGCACTCATGCATCACGGCCAAAATTTCTAAAAGTTGAATTGAGGTTTGTTGAAATCCTCAGAAACCAGTTCAAAAATAATCAACATTTAATTCTCATCAAATGAGTCCAAGGAAATGTTCCTGTTACTCTGAGAAAATATTGGTAGGAGAAAAATTCAAACCAATATTTTTGGAGTCACAGAAATATTTATTTTGGGCATTTGAATTAAATCATAATGTATTTGAATTGGCTTTATTTCTGTTATAAAAGAAATACATGCCCAATAATTTTGGAAATTATTGTGGGGCTCTAGAATAATATCTCTAGTCCATACAATAATTTACAGAAGCAAATAAATTTGTTTAGTACCCCTGCTAAATCAAAACAAACAGACAGAAAATAGAAAACATAACAGAAAAATAAGAGAGAGAGAGAGAGAGAAAGAGAGAATCTCACCTGCTAACCAGGCCCAGGAGAGAATCGGCCCAGCCCACTAGGGGCGCCGAGGTCTTCTTCCACCTTTGCTGGTAGGCAGAGGGCGTGTGCCCGTCGCACGCCGGTCACCTCCTGCTTCTGCCGACGCCCTGGACGACCCCAGACGACGCCACGCACCCCCCTGGAATCCCCTCGCTCCTCTCCCTCACTCTCTGCTCTCTCCTTCGCCCTCTAGTCCCTTCCACAAGCACGACCGAACGCAGCCGTCGCCGCCGACGTGCTCCCCCACGGCCACAGCCATCTCCGAGCCTCTCCGATGCGCCCCTGAGCTCCGCCTGTTGGAAATATGCCCTAGAGGCAATAATAAAAGTGTTATTATTATATTTCTTTGTTCATGATAATAGTCTATTATTCATGCTATAACTGTATTATCCGGAAATCGTAATACACGTGTGAATACATAGACCACAATATGTCCCTAGTGTGCCTCTAGTTGACTAGCTCGTTGTGATCAACAGATAGTCGTGGTTTCCTGGCTATGGACATTGGATGTCGTTGATAACGGGATCACATCATTAGGAGAATGATGTGATGGACAAGACCCAATCCTAAGCCTAGCACAAAGATCGTGTAGTTCGTATGCTAAAGCTTTTCTAATGTCAAGTATCTTTTCCTTAGACCATGAGATTGTGCAACTCCCGGATACCGTAGGAATGCTTTGGGTGTATCAAACGTCACAACGTAACTGGGTGGCTATAAAGGTGCATTACAGGTATCTCCGAAAGTGTCTGTTGGGTTGGCACGAATCGAGACTGGGATTTGTCACTCCGTGTAAACGGAGAGGTATCTCTGGGCCCACTCGATAGGACATCATCATAATGTGCACAATGTGACCAAGGGGTTGATCACGGGATGATGTGTTATGGAACGAGTAAAGAGACTTGCCGGTAACGAGATTGAACAAGGTATCGGTATACCGACGATCGAATCTTGGGCAAGTACAATACCGCTAGACAAAGGGAATTGCATACGGGATTGATCAAGTCCTTGACATCGTGGTTCATCCGATGAGATCATCGTGGAACATGTGGGAGCCAACATGGGTATCCAGATCCTGCTGTTGGTTATTGACCGGAGAACGTCTCGGTCATGTCTGCATGTCTCCCGAACCCGTAGGGTCTACACACTTAAGGTTCGATGACGCTAGGGTTATAAAGGAAGTTTGTATGTGGTTACCGAATGTTGTTCGGAGTCCCGGATGAGATCCCAGACGTCACGAGGAGTTCCGGAATGGTCCGGAGGTAAAGATTTATATATAGGAAGTCCTATTTCGGCCATCGGGACAAGTTTCGGGGTCATCGGTATTGTACCGGGACCACCGGAAGGGTCCCGGGGGTCCACCGGGTGGGGCCACCTATCCCGGAGGGTCCCATGGGCTGAAGTGGGAAGGGATCCAGCCCAAAGTGGGCTGGGGCGCCACTTCCCTCATGGCCCATGCGCCTAGGGTGAAGGGGGAACCCTAAGGAAGAGTCCTAGGAGGGGAAGGCACCTCCTAGGTGCCTTGGGGGGAGGGAATCCTCCCTTGGCCGCCGCCCCTTTCCCATCTAGGGCTGCCGCACCCCCTAGGGTGGGAACCCTAGAGGGGGCGCACCCTCCTCCCTCTTCCCTATATATAGTAAGGCCTGGGGCTACACATAACACGTGATTCGATCTCTTCCTGTTGGTGCAGCCCTTCCCTCTCTTTCTCCTCATATCTCGCGGTGCTTGGCGAAGCCCTGCAGGATTGCCACACTCCTCCATCACCACCACGCCGTTGTGCTGCTGCTGGATGGAGTCTTCCTCAACCTCTCCCTCTCTCCTTGCTGGATCAAGGCATGGGAGACGTCGCCGGGCTGTACGTGTGTTGAACGCGGAGGTGCCGTCCTTTCGGTACTTGATCATCGGTGATTTGAATCACGACGAGTATGACTCCATCAACCCCGTTCACTTGAATGCTTCCGCTTAGCGATCTACAAGGGTATGTAGATGCACTCTCCTTCCCCTCGTTGCTGGTTTCTCCATAGATAGATCTTGGTGACACGTAGGAAAATTTTGAATTTCTGCTACGTTCCCCAATAGTGGCATCATGAGCTAGGTCTATTGCGTAGATTCTTTGCACGAGTAGAACACAAAGTAGTTGTGGGTGTTGATTTTGTTCAATATGCTTGCCGTTACTAGTCTTATCTTGATTCGGCGGCATCGTGGGATGAAGCGGCCCGGACCAACCTTACACGTACTCTTACGTGAGACCGGTTCCACCGACAAACATGCACTAGTTGCATAAGGTGGCTGGCGGGTGTCTGTCTCTCCCACTTTAGTCGGATCGGATTCGATGAACAGGGTCCTTATGAAGGGTAAATAGCAATTGGCATATCACGTTGTGGTCTTTGCGTAGGTAAGAAACGTTCTTGCTAGTAACCCATAGCAACCACGTAAAACATGCAAACAACAATTAGAGGACGTCTAACTTGTTTTTGCAGGGTATGCTATATGATGTGATATGGCCAAAGGATGTGATGAATGATATATGTGTTGTATGAGATTGATCATGTTCTTGTAATAGGAATCACGACTTGCATGTCAATGAGTATGACAACCGGCAGGAGCCATAGGAGTTGTCTTAATTTATTTATGACCTGCGTGTCAACATAAACGTCATGTAATTACTTTACTTTATTGCTAACCGTTAGCTGTAGTAGTAGAAGTAATAGTTGGCGAGACAACTTCATGAAGACACGATGATGGAGATCATGATGATGGAGATCATGGTGTCATGCCGGTGACGATGATGATCATGGAGCCCCGAAGATGGAGATCAAAAGGAGCAATATGATATTGGCCATATCATGTCACTATTTGATTGCATGTGATGTTTATCATGTTTATGCATCTTGTTTACTTAGAACGACGGTAGTAAATAAGATGATCCCTTACAACAATTTCAAGAAGTGTTCACCCCTAATTGTGCACCGTTGCTACAGTTTGTCGTTTCGAAACACCACGTGATGATCGGGTGTGATAGATCCTTACGTTCACATACAACGGGTGTAAGACAGATTTACACATGCAATACACTTAGGGTTAACTTGACGAGCCTAGCATGTACAGACATGGCCTCGGAACACAGAAGACCGAAAGGTCGAGCATGAGTCGTATAGAAGATACGATCAACATGAATATGTTCACCGACGTTGACTAGTCCGTCTCACGTGATGATCGGACACGGCCTAGTTGACTCGGATCATGTAATCACTTAGATGACCAGAGGGATGTCTATCTGAGTGGGAGTTCATAAGATGAACTTAATTATCCTGAACATAGTCAAAAGACCTTTGCAAATTATGTCGTAAGCTCGCGCTTTAGTTCCACTTTTTAGATATGTTCCTAGAGAAAATATAGTTGAAAGTTGATAGTAGCAATTATGCGGACAGTAGAAAGCTTATGTGTTTAATGCACTGCTCAGTGTGCTGAACCCCAAACATCGTTTGTGGATGTTGCGAACATCGGACATACACGTTTTGATAACTATGTGATAGTTCAGTTAAACGGTTTAGAGTTGAGGCACTAAAGACGTTTTCGAAACATCACGGAACATATGAGATGTTTCAAGGGCTGAAATTGGGATTTCAGGCTCGTGCCCATGTCAAGAGGTATGAGACCTCCGACGATTTTCTTAGCCTGCAAACTAAGGGAGAAAAGCTCAATCGTTGAGCTTGTGCTCAGATTGTCTGAGTGCGACAATCACTTGAATCGAGTGGGAGTTGATCTTCCAGATGAGATAGTGATGTTTCTCCAAAGTCATTGCCACCAAGCTGCTAGAGCTTCGTGATGAACTATAACATATCAGGGATAGATATGATGATCCTTGAGGTATTCACGATGTTTGACACCGCGAAAGTAGAAATCAAGAAGGAGCATCAATTGTTTATGGTTGGTGAAACCACTAGTTTCAAGAAGGGCAAGGGCAAGAAGGGATACTTCATGAAACGGCAAATCAGCTGCTGCTCCAGTGAAGAAACCCAAGGTTGAACCCAAACCCGAGACTAAGTGCTTCTGTGATAAGGGGAATAGTCACTAGAGCGGAATTACCCTAGATACTTGGTAGATGAGAAGGCTGGCAAGGTCGATAGAAGTATATTGGATATACATTATGTTAGTGTGTACTTTACTAGTACTCCTAGT
Organism: Triticum dicoccoides; assembly: GCF_002162155.2. Lineage (NCBI taxonomy): Eukaryota > Viridiplantae > Streptophyta > Magnoliopsida > Poales > Poaceae > Triticum > Triticum dicoccoides. Next base: position 426,517,178 of record NC_041380.1, read on the forward strand.
AGCACCAGGGTATTAGATACCGGTTCGGTTGCTAAGTGTTAGTAACTCGAAATAAAAGCTACGGAATAAATGGAGACTAGCTAAAGGTGAGCTGACGATATGTGTTGGAAGTGTTTCCAATGTTGATATGATCAAGCATCGCACGCTCCCTCTACCATTGAGATTGGTGTTAAAACCTGAATAATTGTTATTTGGTGTTTGCGTTGAGCATAGACATGATTGGATTATGACTATCGCAATACGGTTATTCATTTAAAGAGAATAATGGTTACTCTATTTATTTGAATAATACCTTCAATGGTCTTGCACCTAAAGGAATGGTTTATTGAATCTCGATTGTAGTGATACACATTTTCATGCCAAAAGATATAAGATAGTAATGATAGTACCACTTACTTGTGGCACTGCCATGTAAGTCATAATGGTATAAAACGCATGAAGAAGCTCCATGCTGATGGATCTTTGGACTCACTCATTTTTGAAAAGTTTGAGACATGCGAACCATGTCTATTGGTGTATACGCATGAAGAAACTCCATGCAGATGGATCATTTGGACTCACTTGATTTTGAATCACTTGAGATATGCAAATCATACCACATGGGCAAGATGACTGAAAAGCCTCGGTTTCAGTAAGATGGAACAAGATAGCAACTTGTTGGAAGTAACACATTTTTGATGTGTGTAGTCCAATGAGTGCTGAGGCATGCAGTGAATATCGTTATGTTCTTACTTCACAGATGATTCGAGTAGATGTTGAATATATTTACTTGATGAAACACAAGTCTGAATTATTGAATGGTTCAAGTAATTTCAGAGTGAAGTTGAAGATCATCGTGACAAGAGGATAAAATGTCTATGATAAGATCATAGAGATGAGTATCTGAGTTACGAGCTTTGGCACGCAATTAAGACATTATGGAAATTGTTTCACAATTAATACCGCCTGGAACACCATAGTTTGATGGTGTGTCCGAACATCATAGTTGCACCCTATTGGATATGGTGCGTACCATGATGTCTCTTATCGAATTACCACTATTGTTCATGGGTTAGGCATTAGAGACAACCACACTCACTTTACTAGGGCACCACGAAACTCCGTTGAGACGACACCTTATGAACTATGGTTTGGAGAAACCTAAGCTGTCGTTCCTTAAAAGTTTGGGGCTGCGACGTTTATGTGAAAAAGTTTCAGGTTGATAAGCTTGAACCCAAAGCGGATAAAATGCATCTTCATAGGACACCCAAAACAGTTGGGTATACCTCCTAATTCAGATCCGAAAGCAATAGGGATTGTTTCTTGAATCGGGTCCTTTCTCAAGAAGAGGTTTGTCTCGAAAAGTTGAGTGGGAGGATGGTGGAGACTTGATGAGGTTATTGAACCGTCACTTCAACAAGTGTGTAGCAGGGCACAGGAAGTTGTTCCTGTGGCACCTACACCAATTGAAGTAGAAGCTTATGATAGTGATCATGAAGCTTCGGATCAAGTCACTACCGAACCTCGTAGGGTGACAAGGACGCATACTACTTCGGAGTGGTACGGTGATCCTGTCTTGAAGGTCATGTTGCTAGACAACAATGAACCTACGAGCTATGGAGAAGCGATGGTGGGCCCAAATTCTGACAAATGGTTAGAAGCCATGAAATCCGAGATAGGATCCATGTATCAGAACAAAGCATGGACTTTGGTGGACTTGCCCGATGATCGGCGAGCCATTGAGATAAATGGATCTTTAAGAAGAAGATGGACGTGGATGGTAATGTCACCATCTATGAAGCTCGACTTGTGGCAAAGAGTTTTTCACAAGTTCAAGGAGTTGACTACGATGAGATTTTCTCATCCGTAGCGATGCTTAAGTCCGTCGGATTCATGTTAGCATTAGCTGCATTTATGAAATCTGGCAGATGGATGACAAAACGAGTTTCCTTACCAGTCTTCGTATGGAAAGGTTGTATGTAATACAATCAGAAAGGTTTTGTCGATCCTAAGGATGCTAAAAGGTATGCTAGCCCTAGCGATCCTTCCATGGACTGGAGTAAGCATCTCAGAGTTGGAATGTGCACTTTGATAAGATGATCAAAGATTTTGGGTTTATACAAAGTTTATGAGAAACTTGTATTTCCAAAGAAGTGAGTGGGAGCACTATAGAATTTCTGATGAGTATATGTTGTTGACATGTTGATGATCAGAAATGATTTTCTAGAAAGCATATAGGGTTATTTGAAAGGTGTTTTTCAATAAAAACCTGGATTAAGCTACTTGAACATTGAGCATCAAGATCTATAAGGATAGATCAAAATGCTTAATAATACTTTCAAATGAGCACATCCTTGACATGATCTTGAAGGTGTTCAAGATGGATCAGTCAAAGAATAAGTTCTTGCCTGAGTTGTAAGGTACGAAGTTAACACTTAAAGCTCGACCTCGGCAGAAAAGAGAGAAAGGACGAAGGTCGTCCCCTATGCTTTAGACGTAGGCTCTACAGTATGCTATGCTAAGTACCGCACCTGATGTGTGCCTTGCCACATGTCTGGCAAGAGAGTACAAAGGTGATCAAGGAGTGGATCATCAGATAGCGGTCAAAGTTATCCTTAGAGGAATAAGGATATGTTTCTCGATTATGGAGGTGATAAAGAGTTCGGCATAAAGGGTTACGTTGATGCAAGCTTTAACACCTATCCGAATGACTCTGAGTAGCAAACCGGATACGTATAGTGGAGCAACCATTTGGAATAGCTCCAAGTGGAGCGTGGAAGCAGCATTTACAATATGACCTAGAAATTTGCGAAGTACATACGGATCTGAATGTTACAGATCCGTTGACTAAAACCTCTCTCACAAGAAGAACATGATCAAACCCCAGAACTCATTGAGTCTTAATCACATGATGATGTGAACTAGTTTAATGACACTAGTAAACTCTTTGGATGTTGGTCACATGGTGATGTGACCTGTCAGTGTTAATCACATGGTGATGTGAACTAGATTATTGACTCTAGTGCAAGTGGGAGACTGTTGGAAATATGCCCTAGAGGCAATAATAAAAGTGTTATTATTATATTTCTTTGTTGATGATAATAGTCTTTTATTCATGCTATAACTGTATTATCCGGAAATCGTAATACACGTGTGAATACATAGACCACAATATGTCCCTAGTGAGCCTCTAGTTGACTAGCTCGTTGTGATCAACAGATAGTCATGGTTTCCTGGCTATGGACATTGGATGTCGTTGATAACGGGATCACATCATTAGGAGAATGATGTGATGGACAAGACCCAATCCTAAGCCTAGCACAAAGATCGTGTAGTTCGTATGCTAAAGCTTTTCTAATGTCAAGTATCTTTTCCTTAGACCATGAGATTGTGCAACTCCCGGATACCGTAGGAATGCTTTGGGTGTATCAAACGTCACAACGTAACTGGGTGGCTATAAAGGTGCATTACAGGTATCTCCGAAAGTGTCTGTTGGGTTGGCACGAATCGAGACTGGGATTTGTCACTCTGTGTAAACGGAGAGGTATCTCTGGGCCCACTCGGTAGGACATCATCATAATGTGCACAATGTGACCAAGGGGTTGATCACAGGATGATGTGTTACGGAACGAGTAAAGAGACTTGCCGGTAACGAGATTGAACAAGGTATCGGTATACCGACGATCGAATCTCGGGCAAGTACAATACCGCTAGACAAAGGGAATTGCATACGGGATTGATCAAGTCCTTGACATCGTGGTTCATCCGATGAGATCATCGTGGAACATGTGGGAGCCAACATGGGTATCCAGATCCCGCTGTTGGTTATTGACCGGAGAACGTCTCGGTCATGTCTGCATGTCTCCCGAACTCGTAGGGTCTACACACTTAAGGTTCGATGACGCTAGGGTTATAAAGGAAGTTTGTATGTGGTTACTGAATGTTGTTCGGAGTCCCGGATGAGATCCCGGAGGTCACGAGGAGTTCCGGAATGGTCCGGAGGTAAAGATTTATATATAGGAAGTCCTATTTCGGCCATCGGGACAAGTTTCGGGGTCATCGGTATTGTACCGGGACCACCGGAAGGGTCCCGGGGGTCCACCGGGTGGGGCCACCTATCCCGGAGGGTCCCATGGGCTGAAGTGGGAAGGGATCCAGCCCAAAGTGGGCTGGGGCGCCACTTCCCTCATGGCCCATGCGCCTAGGGTGAAGGGGGGACCCTAAGGAAGAGTCCTAGGAGGGGAAGGCACCTCCTAGGTGCCTTGGGGGGGAGGGAATCCTCCCTTGGCCGCCGCCCCTTTCCCATCTAGGGCTGCCGCACCCCCTAGGGTGGGAACCCTAGAGGGGGCGCACCCTCCTCCCTCTTCCCTATATATAGTAAGGCCTGGGGCTGCACATAACACGTGATTCGATCTCTGCCTGTTGGTGCAGCCCTTCCCTCTCTTTCTCCTCATATCTCGCGGTGCTTGGCGAAGCCCTGCAGGATTGCCACGCTCCTCCATCACCACCACGCCGTTGTGCTGCTGCTGGATGGAGTCTTCCTCAACCTCTCCCTCTCTCCTTGCTGGATCAAGGCATGGGAGACGTCACCGGGTTGTACGTGTGTTGAACGCGGAGGTGCCGTCCTTTCGGTACTTGATCATCGGTGATTTGAATCACGACGAGTACGACTCCATCAAGCCCGTTCACTTGAACGCTTCCGCTTAGCGATCTACAAGGGTATGTAGATGCACTCTCCTTCCCCTCGTTGCTGGTTTCTCCATACATAGATCTTGGTGACACGTAGGAAAATTTTGAATTTCTGCTACGTTCCCCAACACCGCCGTGACGCCCCGGTCCTCTCCGCCGAGCCACATGACGCCGGACGCCTTGGAGCACCGTCGTCGACGCCATCGCCGTCCTCTGCCCCGACGGTCGCCGCCCTTCGATTCGCCGCCTCCGACGCTTCCCCAACCCCGCCGGGCTTCTCTGTGAGTCCTCAGTGAGCTGCTCTTCCGTTCGCCCCTTTCCTCGTCGCCTCGCACGTTCCCTAGCGCTAGCGCCGCCGTGCCCGAAGCTCACCGCCGCCCAGCCATGTCGCCGCCGTGGCCACCGTCACCTAGAGACGCAACCGAGCGCACCACCGTGCTCATCATGTCTTCGCGCAACCGTAGCCACCCCCAGATCCTCCTGCCTTGCACCGTAGCGCCGAACCCATCGTTGCCCGAGCCCCAGCCGCCGCCACGAGCTCGACTCCAGCGAGCTCACTCCACCGCAGCCTCTCTCGCTTGCTCCAATGGATGTGCGAGAGTGCCAGCTCTCTGTAGGTGGTCTCGGCCGCTAATTTGGTCGCCGGAGGGAAAAATCCGAGCCCCTCCGCCGTCTCGGCCTCGCGGCGACTCAACGCTGGCAGGGTTTGACCCCTGTTTGACCTCCCCGGCGTCCTGATGTGTGGGCTTGGGCCCCTGTTTAATTAGTGTTAGGTAATTAGTGTTAATTAACTTAGTTAACTAGATGAGCCACTGACATGCGGGCCCAGCCCTAGATTAGTTAAGTTAATCACCTACTTAGCACTAACAGCCACTGTTAGTTAGATATGACACTGACACGCGGGTCCCACTGGTCAGGTTTGACCTGGACCGGGCCTGTTGACCTGCTGATGTCGGCATGACCTAATGCTGATGCAGTATTACATTTTCTGGATTTATTAATAACCACGAAATTCCAGAAAATAGTATAAACTTCTAAAAATCATAGAAATTCAACTGTAACTCCAAATGAAATAAATTATATATGAAAAATGATCAGAAAAATATGAAGAATCTGTTTATGGCACTTTCATGCATGATTGAACAAGTTAACCTAACTGAATAGGATAAATCATGATTAGGGAAATTTATGAACTAGCATTTGGAGTTGGAGTTTAACCCTGTTTGAATTCCACTTCAATTAACCTGGCTTACTGCTGCATTAGGTCAATTTAGTTCCTTAACATGACATGGAATTCATTTGATTGTGCATTGCAGTGAATGTTGGTTCTTTCGTGTTTTCCTGTGATTGTCCCCTCTCAGTAGACGTTACTTCGATGATGTGATCGATGACACCGATGAAGAGTTATACTATCTTCAGAAGTGCCAGGCAAGCAAAACCCCCTTGTTCATTCTGATAAAATCCCACTCTATCGCTCCTGCTCTCTTTTACTGCATTAGGACAACAATGATTCAACTGTTACATGTTGCGGTAGTTGAACCCCTTTCCTCTGCATGACCTGTCATTGCCACAGTAAATAGATGAAACCCACTAGCATGAGTAGGAGTTGTTTGAGCCCTGATGTGCCTACTCATTCATGTTTGTTTGTCATGCCTGCTATAGCTTAGAGTTTTGTCAGGTCTGATTCATCGGAGATGAATTGGAAAGTTGTGAACATGTCCTACTATGTGTGTGAGCTAAGTGTGTTGAACACAATTTGGTAAAGGTAGCGGTGAGAGGCCATGTAGGAGTACATGGTGGGTTGTCTCATTGAAACCATTCTTAGGAACTGAGTTCTGTGTTTGTGATCCATGAACAGCTACTACCACGCATTGGGCCCGAAACCAATGGACCCTCTCGACTTATTAACTGCCTTTGTCCTCTGTCCAGGAGTTGCAACTAGTTTCTGGTGTTTGTAGGATATGTGTTGGCGGCCGTGCGTAGCGCTGACCCTAGGGGTGGGCTATGATGCGGTAGATACAACGTGGCACGGTGTACCGGGCGCCCGTTTGGTGTCTCGGGAACCCTGCACACATCGTTTGGGGCTGTGAGCGAAACTCCGGCCGGATCTCCTCGCGGATGGAACCCGAATAGGCGATAAACCTGGACTAGAGACTTGTGTGGATAGTCAGGTCGTGGCCGACTCCCTCGCCAGGCTTCTGCTTGAAGGTTGCCGAGATACACGACGTGTACATGGCGGTAAGTGGCGAGAGCGTGTGTGAAGAAGTACACCCCTGCAGGGTTATAAATGATCTATTCAAATAGTCGTGTCCGCGGTAAAGGACTTCTGGGTTGCCTATAACAGTTCATAGACAAGTGAAAGTGGATACTCTAAAATTCGCAAGATAAGTGTGAGTGCTATGGATGGCCTTCTCGTAGGGAGACGGGAGCGGATCCATAGTGGTGTATTGAATGGCCAATATGTGGACTCGTGTGCGCCACCTCAAAAGAGTTGCTTGCAGTCGCAGTTCAGGTTAGCCACTGAGTCAAAGCTGGCTTGCTGCAGTTAAACTCCACCACCCCCTTTATTGATACCGATGCATATGTAGATAGTTCTGATGTAAGTCTTGCTGGGTACATTTGTACTCATGTTTGCCTATTTTATGTTTTGCAGAGAGACGTCAGTCTCGCTAGTAGTTCCGTGTGGACTTCGACGTTTAGCTTGATACCTCAGCTACGATCTTGTGCCCTCGGCGGGATCTGGTAGATAGTCAGGCTTCTTAGCCTTTTCCATTTGTACATGTCTGTACTCAGACATGTTAAGCTTCCGCATGTGCTTTGATTTGTATGCTATAATTGTTGGGTCATGAGACCCATGTTTGTAATATCTCGCTCCGCGGAGCCTAATGAATAAATACTTGAGTTGTAGGGTAATGTTGTGATGCCATGTTGTATTTACACATATCGAGCATATTGTGTGTATGATTGAAATGCTTGGTATGTGTGGGATCCGACAATCTAGTTGTTTATGCTTGGCAGCCTCACTTATGGGGAAATGTAGTCTAGTGCTTCCATGAGCCATAGTAGTCCGCTACAGCCCGGTTCACCGGAGTCCTGTTAGCCCAGCACTACTGCTCAGGACACTTGACTGGCCGGCATGTGTTTCACTTCATTCCTGTGTCTGTCCCTTAAGGGAAATGTCACGCGGTGACATCCGGAGTCCTGCCTAGCCTGCTACAGCCCGGGTTCCCGGAGTCCTGTTAGCCCAGTGCTACAGCCCGGATTCACACGCTGCTGACCGACATGCTCGATGTGATTCATGTATGCCTGTCCCCATAGGTTAGTGCCGCTTTGGGTTCACGACTAGCCATGTCGGCTCGGGTTCTCTGTCATATGGATGCTAGCGACACTATCATATACGTGAGCCAAAAGGCACAAACGGTCCCGGGCCATGGTAAGGCGACACCCGTGGGAATACCGTGCGTGAGGCCGCAAAGTGATATGAGGTGTTACCGGCTATTTCGATGTGACTTGGAATCGGGGTCCTAACACACCACTCCACCCCGTGTGAAAAAATCTGCATGCATGACACTCCTCCCCCCACGCTCGTCCAATCCATTGTGACCAGCAATATTTCCACCCCTTTGCTCCCCCGTAATTTACTCCAACAAATATGCCCACGTAGTTGTTACTTAATTGCAGGTGCATTGGGTCACTGACATATGGGCCCAACAGGGGTCTGGCCCACATGTTAGTGATGCAACTGGACCTGCAGTTAAGTCAGTGCAGCTCAGTCCATATCTTACGTAGGTGTGCCATTGCTCGCTATAAATACTGCGCCTCCCATGACATCGCTATATCCTCCCCCTCATGTTCATGTTCATCGCTATCTCCTCCCCCTCCCTCTCACGTCGATCCTCCAGCGACTCCGGCATGGTGAACGGGTAGCACGTCTCGTACTTGATGTTCTCCGCCAAGGGCCAGTAGTGACCGCTGCACGCATCCGTGAGGTGATGCACCATGTCCGCCGTCGGCCAGCAGTTACTACGAGATTTAATCCGAATAAGCACAAAATAAATCATGAATTCTACCACGATTTCGAACAGGAAGGATAGAAACACATAAGGTGCAACGGGAGCAGCACCGTTGGCGTTGAGGTTGTCGCCCATGTCCAAACACCACGTAGACACGGTCTTTGAGCACGGTTCGTAGTTGTTCCACGCTCGAGCATTGAAGTTTGTAACTATTTTAGATTAGAATATACTACTCCTCCGGTGCTAGTAGTAGAGCAGAGTCCTACTCTACTACTCTATTTAAGCAAGTTAGGGCATAGCACTGTAGGGAGTACCAGTACTATGATCACTCAAGCAAGTTGTCTGGCATCGACATGACCCTACGCTGCTGGTATGTGTCTCGTAAGTCAAGCGGCATGCTGTAGTCATCATCACCTGTCCACTTCCCACAACACATATTCGCTTCATCATCTTTGTCCGCACAAAATCTCGTCCAATCTTCCATCCCCGCTAAGGCGCCTCCCCCCCTCGTCCGAAACCCAAGCACTAACAATGGCAGAACCGAGCAGCGTCCGCCGAAAGAGTGGCTGGAATTCGCTTCCCACAGAGGTAATCAAGCTCATTGTTTTGCGTGTGGACAATCTCAGTACCATGCCGCTCGCCGCGTGCTCATCGAGGTTGTACCGTATAGTCAATGCCCTCAGGCTGGAGCTTTTTAAGCCAGCTCCTTGCTTGCCGATGCCGCCTGATCTTCAGAAACGGCGTGTCACGCAGCATAACGATCATAGGGTGGCGAGCATCAACCCCCTTGACTGTGATCCGATCCTCGTCAGCCTCAACTACATTAACGGTATGTATTGGGTCGGCATGAACACGTCTTGGATGGTGCTCGTCGACGGTCGCGGCAGCTAGATGCTCGTGGAGGTCTACACCCGGCGATTGATCCCCCTTCCTTCGATTAACACTGCACTGCTTTGGCACCGCGGCCCAGAATACTTTAAATCTTACAGTAGCAAACATGATACCAAGTTTGATTTGCTCAAGGTTGTAATCTTCCAAGTGCCCACAAGATCTGTGAATTATAAATACTTCAGGCTAATTGCGTTCTTCACCCGCGGTCTCGCCTATCTGACAGGTCACTGTGGTAAGTGGATCAATTTGCACGTCCATCGCAGGATCATACATCCTCCATGGTTCTCTGATGCCATTGAACACAAGGGCTTCATTTACGCTGTCGACTCCTTCTATGGCTGGACGTATTGCCGGCCTACTCCAGTCATCGCTACAAATGGCTGTTACAGCAATATGTTCCTTTCCTATGATATCATGATGGCTTGCTTATATTACTATCAACATTTGCTGAAAAAATATTCATGCTCATAACATGCTGTTCTTAAGATTGACTAAATCAAGAGCCCTTTTTTATTTGACTCCAACTTGATATGATGTTGTAGGCCGCCTGGTGTCCCTACCCTTCCTAATCCCAGAACCTTTCAAAGAAAAGCAGCATGGTAGTTGCAGGTGGTTCCTGGCTCGATCAGACGATGGCAAAAGATTGTTGATCGTTCGCACGTACCAGACGTGTTGTTTCGCGGAATACAATCACAGTCACTGCAAGGTCTTTGAGCAGGATCCAAGCTTCTCTAGGCCTTCAGGAATTTTTGACTGGAGGCTGGTAAGTAGCCTTGGTACACGCTCTCTGTTTGTCAGACTGAATTATCCGATTAACCAGGAGATAACCGATGGCAAGGATCATGATGGCAGCGCGGTTTCATTCATCAGGAAAAACTGTGTGTACACAGCGTACCATGCATCTCTGCATGCACCATACCCTGATATGTGCCACCACGCTCTACAGCCCAAAGTAGGAGAGAGGGTCGCAAGTATCAGACTTTGACCTGTTGGCTGGAGTTTCCCCCGTCAGGCACCCATCTGGTTCAAGCCGTTAGCCAATCTCCACAGCTTAATAAATAGTAACGTCTAACTGAGCCAGTTAGTTAGATGCGTACACTTGGTGTAGTAGGATCTTTATTTAGTTTGATGCATACACTTGTTCTTTTTTGGTAGCCCTTTTGTAATGATGGTTGATGTTTGGTTTGGAAGAGAGAGATGTGTCTTCACTCTTCTGGCCAGCTTACTGCTTCTGTTGCACCCCAGCCCTGGTTGCTGCTGCTGCTGTTTTCAATGTACAATCAGTAGTATATTTCGTCTGTTGGTTGAATAAATGTGTTGTTAGAATGACAAACACAATGTTTTGGAAGTCGTTGCACGGTTCGATCCTTTAGTGCCCCGTACCGTACGTAGCGCATACTATTTTTCATACAGAACACATTTTCCACTTGTTGATAACATGCAGCCCACTAATGAAGGCCCAATAGTGAAGCCCATAATTAACTGGAAGGAAGGCTCTCGCATGAATCCGGCCCAGGTACATGCTCATGGTCCCCTAAACATAAATAAGTAAATAAATAAAGCTAAATGCTCATGCACCAGGTCTTTTGGAAAATAGGTAGCCCAGTATTTCTTTTTGAAGAACACCCAAGCTAGGCCTATTTGTTTTCTCCGAATTATTGGGATGCAAATCTTTCAAGACGAGGAGGGATGTATTCCAGCCTGGCTTAAGAGTATGGTCAATGTCTGTTAAAAGTAATATCAAAAGGGGTTGAAAATTCCAAAAAAAATTATAGCAAATGGGATATAAGTTTCTTTTTTTGATTATGTTCTTCACTGATATCTTATACGTATTTCATTGGATTTAACATGACATAGTACTAATATATTTTGAAATTTGTTTTAGTATGGCTATTAATTTTTGGATTAAGAATATTTCGTCCCCCAGCAAAAATTTGCGAATTTTCAAAATTTCCGACATATTTAGTTAATTTTTTTACCCTGGTACTGACCAGAAAATGGCCAGCAATTCTAAAAATGGAAAACGGGCTGCAATAAATTCCATATGAATTAGAAAATGAGTAAAAATTATAAAAATAATAGCAAATGGGTTGTACACACCATAGATTTCGAGGCTGACTTGTTTACGCAAGGCTTTCTTAGTGAACACACGATTCTAGCAGTAGTGACTGTTGGATGTCCATCCAACGACCGACGTGCTTCTTCAATCTTTGATCTTCCTGCTCCAGCCACCGAAACTAGCGCCGGCGGGACTGCCTGCTCCCTCCTCTTGTGGCCCGCTGTGATGCCGCGGGCTTCCCCGGCCCACCCTACTCCCTCCGCTGGCCTGGCCGCACGCAATCAAATGCCTCCTTATTACGCGAAAGAAAATGATTCCTCCCACTTAAATCTGGGGCGCACCGGTTGGGAGGCTGACCTGTGGGCCTACTAAGTTGACGCGTACGCAGGGCTTGTCAACTTAGTCAACAAACGATTCTAGCAGCAGTAACCGTTAGATTTGAATTGAACGGTCCTGCCGCTTCTTCAATCGCTGCTCTTCTTGCACCAGCCACCCAAACCAGCGCCGGGGAGACCACCTGCTCCTGCCTCCAGTGGACGGCTGTGCTGCCGTTGAGGCCTCATCGCCCCTACTACTCCCACCGCTAGCCAGGCCCTGCGGCGACGACAGCCTCACACCGCAGCCGAACCAGTGAACCCTCGTACTCCTCTCCGCGTGGGCATCCACTGCCGCGTCTTCCCTGGCTCCGTGTCATCCCCTTCCTAGGCCTCTCCATTGTCCACCGCCTTGGTGCTCTCGGCGCGACGTGGTCAACGTGGTTAACGACATTCCATCGGAAGAGTATTGTACATGGAGAGGCTGACAGCTGGGTCCACCGCCACAGCCCAGTTTTTTTGTGATTTGCCAAGTAAGTCGCTTTGTCAGGCCTGTTGGGCTGCAAATCTTTCAAGACAAGGAGAGCTTTCATTCGGCTGGCCGAGAAAATGGCCCATCTGTAATGAGAAATGGGTTGTACATTTTTAAAACACATCAAACCGGCAATTAGTTTCAAATATCTTTTTTTTCATTTTGAGATTTTAAATTACATTAATTTTTATGCGTGGAGAATTTGTCGGATTTTATATTGATATACATTTATTTTTAAAATCAGTTTGAATGTGAGTTGAAATTTCGGGATTAAAAACAGTTCGGACCGCACCAAAATATGCAAAATTTCGTACAATTTTTTAACCGTGGCCACAATGTGGGTTGTAATGCTAACAAAAAGAATATGAGCTCGAAAAAAACCATAATAATTAGCAAATGGGCTATAAATTATTAGAAATAATGACAGGTGGGTTGTATGTTGTTTTCCACAGATTTGAGGCTTTCCTAAAAAAAGGTTGACGCACAAGCAGTGACTGTTGGATGGCCATCCAACGGCCGTCGTGCTTCTTCAATCTCTGCTCTTCCTGCTCCAGCCGCTCAAACAAGCGCCGGCGAGACTGCCTGCTCCCTCCTTCCCGCGGCTGGCTCTGCTGCCGCGCAGGCCTCACCGCCCCATCGTACTCCCATCACTGGCCTAGCCATCCCTCTACTCACCCACACCTACTGTTATTCTCCGGCGACGGCAGACGAACCAGTAAACCCTCGTACAGTCGTACTCCCCTCCGCGTGGGAAACAACTACCGAGTCTTCCCTTCCTCCGTGTTGTTCCCTTCCTAGGCCTCGCCGTCGTCCACCGCCCTGGTGCTCTTGGCACGGCCTGGTCAACATGGTCAACGACCGACATGCATCTGAAGTGGACTGTACGTGGAGAGGCCGACAGCTGGGTCCACGGCCGCACGCAAGGAAATGCCTCCTTATTAAGCGCAGAATAATGATTCCTCCACCTGACATCAGGGACCCACCGAAAGGGCCTCTGTATTTCGCGAAAAAAACGTTACCGCCGCTGACAGCTCAGACCCACCAGCTATATCTTCACACGCAAGGAAGTGCCTCCTTATTACGCACAAAAAATGAATACTCCCCTTGTTAGCTAGGACCCAGTATAGTGGCAGGCTGACTTGTGGGCCTACTAAGTTGACGGAGATGGAGGGCTTTTTCAACTTAGTCAATATGCATGATTCTAGCTCTAGTGACCGTACGATGTCCATGCAACGGCCGTAGTGCTTCTTCAACCTCTGGTCTTCTTGCTCCAGCGGCCCTAACCAGCGCCGGTCGTGTCTCGTGCTCTTGCCTCCCGTGGCCGAGTGCGATGCGGTGGAGGCCTCACCGCCCCCTACTACTCCCACTGCTGGCCAGGCCATCCCTCTACTCACCCACACCCCTTGTTATTCTGCGGCGACGGCAGCCTCACACCGCAGCGAACCAGTGAACCCTCATACTCATCTACGCATGGGCATCCACTGCCGCGTCTTCCCCGGCTCCACGTCGTCCCCTTCCTAGGCCTTGCCGTCGTCCACCGCCCTGGTGCTCTCGGCACAGCATGGTCAATGTGGTCAAGGAACGTCTTCCATCGGACGTGGACTGTACGTGGAGAGGCTGACAGTTGGGTCCACGGCCGTAGCAAGGAAGTGCCTCCTTATTACATGCAAAATAATTATTCCTCCACCTGACAGCGGGGTCCCATTGGATGGGCCACCGTATTTCACGAAAAAAATGTTTCCCCCCTGACTGTTGGGACCCACCAGCTACACCTTCGCACGCAAGGAAGTGCGTCCGGGCAAAAAAACAAAACGATTCGCCCCCCTGACTGCTGGGACCCACCAGCTACATCTTCGCACGCAAGGAAGTGCCTGACAGTCGAGACCCACCTGGTCCAAGCGTATGTAGCATTGTCATTCTGGTCGCGAACGTGTACGTACATACTGGTCGATTTAGAGGCACGCACGTGTCATAGTAGAGGCGTGCACGTGTTGTAGTAGAGGCACGCACGTAGGATGTACACGTACGTACAGCGGCCATGGTGCAAGAAAGAAAATACGGCCACGTATGTGTACATACGGGCGGGGTCTCAAACGCCTACTCGCGCATACGTACGGCCAGGGCTCGTGTACATTTCTGGGTCGGAACGGAGAAACAGCGTCATCATCGTGTTCATGGGGAGGCAACGGAATGTGTCGTGTTCATGGGGAGGCAACGGAATGCGTCGTGTTCATCGGGAGGCAACGGAATGCATCGTGTTCATCGGGAGGCAACGGAACGAGTGGGAGCCAACCAGCTGGGTCGGAACGGAATGCATGGTCGTGTTCATCGGGAGGGCTTCGACGGAACAGGCGATGGAAACGAGGCCTGGCGTACCGCAGAACGGAGGAAACGGGCCTCCTACGGTCGAACCAGGGGTCCTGTTGATCAGGAGGGGTGTGGCGTACCGCAAAACAGAGGAAACGGACCTCCTACGGTCAAAACGGGGGTCCTGTTGATCAGGGGGGTGTGGCATACCGCAAAACGGATGAAACGGACCTCCTATGGTCGAAACGGGGCTCCTCTTCATCGGGAGGGGTGTGGCGTACCGCAAAATGGGACTCCACGGGGTACTGTTCATCTCCACTATCGACCTCCTCCAGCCTCCACGGGCTCCTGTTCATCCAGCCTCCACCGTGCTCTACTCCACTGGCTACTGTTCAACCACCCCTCCACCGTCTACTGTTCATCCAGCCCTCCACCACACCACGGGGTCCTGTTCATCCAGAGGCAACGCCACCGCTCACTGTTCATCCAAACCCCCCGCAACGCTCACTGTTCATCCCAGAGGCAGCATCGAAGGAATCGCTTGATCAGGTTGAGTTAACAGCCATCGATCGATCGCTCGGGTTCAGTAACGCATAGCCTGCAGTGCAATCGCTCGGGTTCAGTTAGAGCCCAATGCCTCGCTCGGGTTCAGACAGAGCCAATGCCTCGCACACACGCGCGTACATGTACAAGAGAAACACGCATCTCTCGGCCCCCGACCTCCCACCGTAATCGGGAACTCCCCGAAATTTTCCTCGCCCTCGCTTCTACCATGGTTTTTTCCATCATGGACGGCCCAAAGAATGTCATGCAGCTGCGTCTCCGGCCCGCCCAGGACGAAAAGCCCATTTTCTGTCATGATTTTTTTTCATAGAAGTAGGAGCCCACCACATCTATGATGATAC
Source organism: Triticum dicoccoides (assembly GCF_002162155.2). Lineage (NCBI taxonomy): Eukaryota > Viridiplantae > Streptophyta > Magnoliopsida > Poales > Poaceae > Triticum > Triticum dicoccoides. The sequence goes on from NC_041380.1 coordinate 426,532,867, forward strand.
CGGGTTTTGTCACAATTATCGTCATAGAAGTGTCATATGTATGACAGGAAAAAAATTCGTTCGGCCCAAAATGTCACGGATGTGTCTTTTTTTGTAGTGATAGGAAAAGCCAATACTATAAAAGGAGATGAGGTGTTGCTTAATGAGTTACTTGCTCAAAATGCTTAGTGATATGCTCCAAAACCCTCAACTACTTTCTCACATCCACATATGTCCCAAACCAAAAGTCAAACTCGGCCCCACCGAAATTTCCTACCCGGTGCCACCGAGTTCACTTGACATAGCCACTGCCACAAACCCTAGTCATTTCGGTCTCACCGATAGGGATCTCGGTCTCACCGATAGGGATCTCGGTCTCACCGAGATGGGATTGCAAACTCTCTGTTTCCCTTCGTAACGTTTCGGTCTAACCGAGATGAGCGATCGGTGCCACCGAGTTCGCAATGCAAACTCTATGTTTCTCCTTCGTAACGTTTCGGTCTAACCGAGATGAGCGAATCGGTCCCACCGAGTTTGCCTGACCAACTCTTTGTTTGCCTATTACCAAAATCGGTCCCACCGAGTTTGTGTAATCGATCTCACCGAGATTAAGTTATGCCCTAACCCTAATGGAATCAGTCCCACCGAGTTGACATGTCGGTCCCACCGAAAATCCTTACGTTCACATTTTGAACTAAATCGGTCTAACCGAGTTTCATGATTCGGTCCCACCGAGTTTGGTGATTTGTGTGTAACGTTTAGATTTTGTGTGGAGGCTATATATACCCCTCCACCCACTCTTCATTCATGGAGAGATCCATCAGAACGTGCCTACACTTCCAACATACATTTTCTGAGAGAGAGCCACCTACACTTGTGTTGAGGTCAAGATATTCCATTCCAACCACATAAATCTTGATCTCTAGCCTTCCCCAAGTTGATTTCCACTCAAACCCTCTTTCCACCAAATCCAATCCTATGAGAGAGCTGAGTGTTGGGGAGACTATCATTTGAAGCACAAGAGCTAGGAGTTCATCATCAACACACCATCTATTACCTTTTGGAGAGTGGTGTCTCCTAGATTGGTTAGGTGTCACTTGGGACCTCCGTCAAGATTGTGGAGTTGAACCAAGGAGTTTGTACGGGCAAGGAGATCGCCTACTTCGTGAAGATCTACCATAGTGAGGCAAGTCCTTCGTGGGCGATGGCCATGGTGCGATAGACAAGGTTGCTTCCTTGTGGACCCTTTGTGGGTGGAGCCCTCCATGGACTCGCATAACTGTTACCCTTCATGGGTTGAAGTCCCCATCAATCTGGATGTATGATAGCACCACCTATCACAACCACACCAAAAATCTCCATGTCTACATTGCGTTTGCTCCTCCAAACTCCTCCCTTTACCATCATATGCAATTGTTTTACATTCCGCTGCTATACTCTTAGAATTGCATGTGTAGGTTGATTACTTGACTTGTCCTAAGTTGTTAAAATCTGCCAAGACTTAAAATTGGGAAAAGGCTAGATTTTTATTTGGTCAAGTAGTCTAATCACCCCCCTCTAGACATACTTTCGATCCTACAAGTGGTATCAGAGCTTTGGTCTCCTTTTGCCTTGATTTCCATAGCTTTTGGTGATCATAGCCTTGGTTTCACAACCTAGGAGAGTATGGCATCTAGCGATGGAAATTACCACCATAGAGGTCCTTACTTTGATGGTACTATTTTTGCTAGTTGGAAGCATAAGATAAAAATGCATATTCTTGGACATAACCCCACCGTTTGGGCTATTGTGTGTATTGGCTTGCAAGGTGAATTCTTTGATGGGAGAGAACCGAACCGTGAAGCTACCGCGGAAGAGTTGAAGATGTTGCAATACAATGCTCAAGCTTGTGATATTCTCTTCAACGGATTGTGCCCCGAAGAATTCAACAAAATCAGCCATCTTGAGAATGCAAAGGAAATTTGGGATACTTTGATTGATATGCACGAAGGTACCGACTCCGTCAAGGACTACAAATTGGATGTGCTTCAAAGTCAAATTGACAAGTTCAAAATGAAGGATGGTGAAGGTGTCGCTGAAATGTACTCTAGGCTTGCTCTCATCACAAATGAGATTGCCGGCTTAGGAAGTGAAGAGATGACCGAAAGATTCATCATCAAGAATATCCTAAGAGCTTTGGATGGAAAATATGATATCGTGTGCATATTGATCCAAATGATGCCCAAATACAAAGATCTCAAGCCAACGGAAGTCATTGGAAGAATTGTTGCTCATGAGATGTCACTTAAGGATAAGGAAGAGCTCCACAACAAGTCAAGTGGTGCTTACAAAGCCTCATGTGATGCTCCCACATCATCAAGTGAGAAACAAACCTTGAATGAAGAATTGAGCTTAATGGTGAAGAACTTCAACAAGTTCTACAAGAGTAGAAGCAAGGAAAGAAGTTCCAAGTCAAGGTCCTACAATGACAAAAGATCTTCAAGTCGTGAACATAATTTCTACAATTGTGGAAGACCCAGCCACTACTCCAATGAGTGTATGGCTCCCTACAAAAGAAGAGAAGATTCTCCCAAAAGAAGAAGTAGGAGAGAAGAATCACCACCAAGAGAGAGAAGGAGTAGAGATGACCGTTATGAACGAAGAACATCACATAGAAGCAAGGATTTGGAAAGGGGAGATAAGTCATCAAGGAGCTACATAAAACGAAGACATCAAGCTCATGTTGGTGAATGGGTATCCGGCTCCGACTCCGACAATCACTCCGAGAGAAGTTATCACTCCGACTCTGAATATACTCAAGATGAAGGTGTTGTCGGTCTAGCACTTGTGTCAACCAACTCCTATGACATATTTGAGTCACCAAATGAAGGAATTGGAAGATACTTCATGGCTAAAGGCCCAAAGGTATCACACCCCGAGTATGTTGATTTCAATAGTGATGAAGATGATTTGGTAGGTGATGATGATTTACTTGATGACAACTTTAGTTATGAAAACTATGACGAACTAGCTATTAATCATGTTAATCAAGATAAACGAATGACACTGATAAGAAGGAGATTGAACATCTAACTAAATAACTAAACACTCTTAAGTTAGCTCATTAAACTACCTTGGAAGATCATCGAGAACTTTTGAAGACTCATGAAAAGCTACGCTTTGAAAAGCTCAACCTTGAGCAAGAGCATGAGTTCTTAAGGGCAATCAATGATGATCTTCGCAAGAAAAGTTCTTCTTACATTGCCAAGTGTTTACTCTTGTCTACTTACATGCCTCTAGTTAAATCTAGCAACAAGAGTAAGAAAGATTCTTCTTCTAGTAGTAACAATAATCATGCTAAATCCTATGATGTTGCTTCTAGTAATTCTCTTGATTCCACTAACGATTCTCTTAGCCAAGTTACACTTGAGAAAGGAAATAGCTTATTGAAGGGAATTATAGAGAAAGGTGTTTACAAGAGTCATGCCAGAAGTAAGCAATTTGAGGAAATTGTACGCAAGCAAGGAAGACATAGCAAGAATCAAGGTGTTGGTTTTGAACGAAAGTTCAATGCCAATGGAGTTGAGTGGGAAGAAGATCAATACCCCAAGACGAAGTTTGTTCCTCAACAAGAGAAGTATGATCCTACTTCCTTCCAAGGAACACAAGCTCAAGATGATATTCCACCACAAGACCACAAGCTAAAGAGCAAGGACAAGCTTCAAGAGGAGATTGATGCATTTGAAGAAGCCCCTAAGGCATTGGTCAAGTGGTGTAGGATCGAAAGTATGTCTAGAGGGGGGGTGATTAGACTACTTGACCAAATAAAAATCTAGCCTTTTCCCAATTTTAGTTCTTGGCAGATTTTAGCTATCTTAGCACAAGTCAAGCAATCTCCACACAATTCAAGCAAGCATGCAAAAGAGTATATGAGCAGTGGAAAGTAAAGCATGCAACTTGCAAGAATGTAAAGGGAAGGGTTTGGAGGATTCAAACGCAATTGGAGACACGGATGTTTTTGTCGTGGTTCTGATAGGTGGTGCTATCGTACATCCACGTTGATGGAGACTTCAACCCATGGAGGGTAATGGTTGCGCGAGTCCACGGAGGGCTCCACCCACAAAGGGTCCACGAAGAAGCAACCTTGTCTATTCCATCACGGCCATCGTCCACGAAGGACTTGCCTCACTAGCGGTAGATCTTCACGAAGTAGGCGATCTCCTTGCCCTTACAAACTCCTTGGTTCAACTCCACAATCTTGTCGGAAGCTCCCAAGTGACACCTAGCCAATCTAGGAGACACCACTCTCCAAGAAGTAACAAATGGTGTGTTGATGATGAACTCCTTGCTCGTGTGCTTCAAATGATAGTCTCCTCAACACTCAACTCTCTCTCACAGGATTTGGATTTGGTGGAAACAAGATTTGAGTGGAAAGCAACTTGGGGAAGGCTAGAGATCAAGATTCATATGGTTGGAATGGAATATCTTGACCTCAACACAAGTGTAGGTGGTTCTCTCTCAGAAAATGTGTATTGGAAGTGTAGGTATGTTCTGATGGCTCTCTACATGAATGAAGAGTGGGTGGAGGGGTATATATAGCCTCCACACAAAATCTAACCGTTACACACAATTTGCCAAACTCGGTGGGACCGAATGGTTAAACTCGGTCGGACTGATTCAGCAAACCTACTGACCGTTAGGATTTTCGGTGGGACTGAGATGCAACTCGGTAGGACCGATATGGTTAGGGTTAGGTCATAACGTAATCTCGGTGTGACCGATTACACAAACTCGGTAGGACCAATTTTGGTAATAATCTAACCAGAGAGTTGGTCAGGTAAACTCGGTGGGACTGATTCGCTCATCTTGGTGAGACCGAAATGTTACAAAAGGGAAACAGAGAGTTTACATTGCAATCTCGGTGGGACCAATCGCTCATCTCGGTAAGACCGAAACGTTACGAAGGGAAACAGAGAGATTACAATCCCATCTCGGTGAGACCGAGATCCCTATCGGTGAGACCGATTTGCCTAGGGTTTGTGGCAGTGGCTATGACATTTGAAACTCGGTGGCGCCGGATAGAAAGAATCGGTGGGGCCGAGTTTGACTTTTGGTTTAGGTCATATGTGGATGTGGGAAGGTAGTTGAGGATTTTGGAGCATATAACTAAGAATTTTGAGCAAGCAAGCCATTAAGCAACACCTCATCCCTCCTTGATAGTATTGGCTTTTCCTATAGACTCAATGTGATCTTGGATCACTAAAATATAAAATGTAGAGTCTTGAGCTTCAAGCTTGAGCCATACTTTTTGTCCTTAGAATTTTGAGGGATCCACTTTCCTCATCCATGCCATGCCATTCATTGAGCTTTTCTTGAAATATTAATCTTGGAATAATGTTAGCTCAATGAGCTATATGTTGTTAGGAATTACCAAAACCACCTAGGGATAGTTGCACTTTCAATCTCCCCCTTTTTGGTAATTGATGACAACATATAGATCAAAGCTTTGACAAATGGTGATAAGAGTGAAAGATATTGTCGCTTTGAGAAGTATGTGAAAAGCAAGAGCTCCCCCTAAATTTTTGCATATCTTAAGATTTGCTTTGGACTGCAAATGCACAATGAGTTAAGATCATGCGTTACTCTTCCATGTCACATACATCTTGGTGGAGCGCTCAAAATGATAAGAATGAATACATGCACTCATCACCAAGCAAAGTGAATGATCATATAAGGATAAGTAAGATAATATCATCTAACAAGCATAAGTGTAGCTTATGATCAACCACATGATCATCGATGTCTCATAGATAATAGCATAGTATCTCGGGCAATCAAAAGATAGACAAAGTTCAACCAAGAAGACAAGAGAGAACAAAAGCAAACTCTCTATCTCTCTCTCGAAGCCTATGATCTATACATTTTTCTCCCCCTTTGGCAACAAGTTACCAAAAAGTTCATAGAAAATGCATAGCACTAAAACGTCTCTCAGGCTTGGTCTTCAGGTGGTGGTGTCCGGAGAATGCCAAGGACAAAGGCTTCAGTTGATGTGGATGGAGCTGAAGGAGTTGGTGCTGGAGCTGGTTGCGCTGGAGCTGTAGCTGGTGTAGATGAAGTGACTCTAGTGTCTAGACAGGCACTGCAGCAGACCTTGGAGCTCTAGGAACTCTGGCAAATGCATCAGTGGTTTTCTTGCCCTTCCTCGCCTGCATATCATCTTGAAGTTGCTCCACAACAGACTGAATCTCAGTTACTTTGACATCTATATCATAGAATTTTTGCTCCACGATTCTTTCCAAGCTCTCCTGGTTTTGAGTCAGGGTGGCCAACCCCTTCTCAATTCTCAGAGTTGATGCTATCAAATAACCAAGCTGGTCCTGCTTCCTTTTCAAAAAGTACTCAGATGCCTCCTCTTGAGTTGGCATCTTGGCAGCCTTCTCTTTCTTTGCTTTCTCCTTCTTCTCTTGAGCTTGTACTGATGATGGTTCATTCTCATTCATCATGACTTGATGGTCCTCAAAGTCAGGATAGATAGGCAAGTGTTCCTTATCCAACAGGTATGTTCCTGTGCCCATCTTTGAGTTTATCAACTCCTGGATTTGTGGGGCATATCCACAACTTCTTTTCTGGTCAGCTGCAGTCCTCTTGATAGTCTCAACTATAAGGCTCATGACCTTCAACTTATGTGGCACATCAAATATATGTAGCAAGTTAATTGCATGGCCTCTGATCATTCTGTGATCACCAGACTTGGGCAAGAGAGTGTGCCTAAGGATCCAATTGATTGTAGGCAGCCCTGACAACAAGTGTTTTACTGACCCAAACTGGCGAGTCTCAAGATCATCTTCAGGAATCTCCTTGTACATGTTTGCCATAGAGTTGTGATCCATCTTCTTCTTGGCATAGACATCCAAGTCATCTTCTTCTTCCTTAGGAGCATTGATCAGATTTGCCCATTCCTGAATACTTGAGTGGTACCTTGTACCTTCAGACATCCATACTATCCTGCCATCTGGATAGAAGTGTGTTGTGGAGTAGAATTGCATTATGAGCTCCTCATTCCACTTTGAGAGCTTCTGCCCAACAAAGTCTGCAACTCCACAAGCACTGAAGCTGTCAAACACACCAGGATAGTGTTCCTCATTTTCCTTGATATACTTCCAGTCGACCCACCTCATTTCACACACTATAGGATTCTTGTCCAACAACACTGTCTCATAGAAGTCCTGTTGTTCCTTTGTGTGGAACCTGTAATCAACAGCAGTCCTTCTCCTAGTAGCATATGGATCTGTCTCTCTCCATAGCCTCAACCCTGAGTCTCTCCTGATCTTCATGTTCTCAGCCATAGGATGAGCATCATTGTGGTCTGGAATCTTGGATTTGAGCTTTCTCAGGACTTGTCCTTCATCATATTCATCAGCAGCAACTTCAGGCACCGGGGCCTTGTTCTTCTCAGCAGCTGGTATACTCCTGGTATTCCTCTTAGGTGCACTCTTGGGCTTGGAGGCTGCTTTGGGTGCTTCTTTGGGCTTTGATGTTGCAGCCCCTGACTTTATAGCATCACCCATCAGCTTTTGTGCCTTGGGTGCTGGTGCAACAACCTCTTCTTCCTCTTCCTCTTCAGAATCTCTCATGATTGAGGATCTCCCAAGCACTCTAGCAGTGGTCTTTTTGATCCTCTCCTTCCTCTTCTTCCCTTCTGCAGCAGCCTCTTTGGGTTCAGATCCCAAAGGGACTTGAGTAGATGCTCTGGCCTTTGACATGGGTTGTCTTCCTGCTGGCCTTTTGATCTTCATCCCTGGCTTAACTGCAGCTGAGCTGTACTCCTTCTTGAGCACTTTCTTCTTTGATGTGGCATCATCCTCAGTGGCCACATAGTCTTCATGCTTAGACTCTGAAGTTTTCTTCTTCCTTGTTCTAGTGGCAGCTTTGGGCAAGTTGCTGGGAGTGCTCCTGCTACCATCATCTAAACTGCTAGAGGGACTAGTGCCCTCACTCAGGTGAACCTGCTCCTCTGACCTGTTCTGGCTGTCACTCTGATCAGACATATTGCAAACACTGTCAGCACACCCTGTGAATAGATATAGATGAGATAGAGTGGGTGAGCATCACAAAATGCAGAGGTTTTTGCAAGAGAATGAGTCAAAAACTTAGTTTTAGTTTTCCACAGTAAGCATTTCGGATCACGATTTGTAAACTCGGTGATACCGAAGCAGCTGTTGGAACCTAAACTAGTGAACTCGGTCAGACCGAGTCACAGTTCAGTGGCACCGAGACGGCTAGGTTTTCACAAAGTCCTGAACTCCGTCACACCGATTTGCAATTCTCGGTCAGACCGAAAATTACATGTGCAATGGCCTGAGCCGAATTGGTGGTACCGAGTTCCACAACTCGGTGGGTCCGAGATGGTTTGCGCAAAAACCTAACCTTAAATTTTCAATTCAACACTAATTTACGGAGTGTTTTGACTGGATAGAAGCGTTTCAATCGTGGTAAGAATCATAATGAACACAATGTGCTAGGAATCGGACGGGGATAGCACTGTGATCGAGTCCATACCCTAGTTCGGCGATGAACTCGCTATGGCGGCAATGGCGGGGAAGAATTCCATTGGCGACGGCGGAGACCAGCGACAGGAGGTGGCTGGCGATGAGGAGGACGATCCGGAGACCCAGGAGGCAGAGCGAGCTATGCGCGGGCGAAGGGGTTTCGGAGAAATTTCCAAACTTTTGCCTGTGAGTATATATAGCCCGACCCTATCGGTGTGACCGAGTGGAACAACTCGGTGGCACCGAGATTCATAACTGCAAGCAGTTACTGAAACTCGGTGTGACCGAAAGGTTCAAATTGGTTGCACCGAGATTGAAAACCTAGATCGACTTAGTGATCTCGGTATGACCGGAATGGAGGAATCGGTGAGACCGAAAAGCACAAAGAAGTTTTGGAAGTTTATGTCTATGACGAATCGGGGACTCCGAGTGCTCCTCACACAGAGTGGTTCGAATCTGACTTGGTCAAATTTTGTGATGTAGCATGAATAGAGTTTGAGACGAGAAAAGCATAGATAGCTAGAGAGGGTTCTTAGGCATTCTCGTCCATCCACTTGGCAAAAGAAAATAAAAACAATCAATCAAAACAACAAGTGGATGTCCTCAAATGAGTAAAATATGCAATCAACATGCTCACACAATAAAATGGCAATTGAAATATGTGGCAAAGCATGCACAACCAATTCTAGCATCTATCAAACAATTTGCGATGACTAGGTCATCTATATATGAGTATATTGACTTAGGAGTTAAATGAGAACATTTGATCATAGGTCATACTGATCATTTAAGCACAAGTGGGGTTACCACTTTTACATAAAGCATTGTTGTGTTCACACCATTAGAGTTGCGCTAGCTCAATTCTTAGAGTAAAGCTCCCCCTAGATGTGAGATCCCCCCTAAGAGGGATGAACTAACCTTGGGTTTTGTCGATGATGACTTCATGTAGATGTTGAAGATGTGGATGCTCAATGTTGATGTAGATCATTTGAAGCTATCCATCAGAGTGAGTTGCACTTTCAATACCTACACGGGTTAGTCCCACAAAGAACAAACAAGGATATCCATAGACATAAAGTGATGCACACACAAGATGATGTCTATGAAAGCTTTTAGGTTACCTTGTCCCTTGTCTTACCAACAAGAGGGTTTGTGACTCCTTGAACTAGTGCAAGATGTGGAAGTTGATTGCACTTGTTCTTGCCAAGATGATAAGAGTGAAGTATGTTGGCGGAGTCACCCTCAAGAACTCTCTAGTTCTTCTTCGAGATCCACGCCATCTTGATGGGAATCCTCGGTGTTGTAGTTGTACTTGATGAAGTGGAACTTGAAGTAGTCTTGGGAACCCACTTGACCAAGGCCTTAGGAGCTTCTTCAAATGCATCAATTTCCTCTTGAAGCTTGTCCTTGCCTTTTTGCTTGTGGTCTTGTGGTGGAAGATCATCTTGAGCTTGTGTCCCTTTGAGAGAAGTGGGATCATACTTCTCTTGTTGAGGAACAAACTTCATCTTGGGGTATTGATCTTCTTCCCACTCAACTCCATTGGCATTGAACTTTCGTTCAAAACCAACACCTTGATTCTTCCGGTGCCTTCCTTGCTTGCGTACAATTTCCTCGAATTGCTTACTTCCGGCAAGGCTCTTGTAAACACCTTTCTCTATAATTCCCTTCAATAAGCTATTTTCTTGCTCAAGTGTAACTTGGCTAAGAGAATCATTAGTGGAATCAAGAGAACTACTAGAAGCAACAATATTGGATTTAGCATGATTATTGTTACTACTAGAGGAAGAATCTTTCTTGTTCTTGTTACTAGACTTGACTTGAGGCATGTAAGTGGATAAGAGTAAACGCTTGGCAATGTAAGAAGAACTTTTCTTACAAAGATCATCATTGATTGCTTTTAAGAACTCATGCTCTTGCTCAAGGTTGAGCTTTTCAAAGCACAATTTCTCATGAGTCCTTAAAAGTTCTCGATGATCTCCTAAGATAGTTTCATGAGCTAACTTAAGAGTGTTTAGTTCTTTAGTTAGAGACTCAATCTTCTCCTTATCATTGTCATTCGTTTTATCTTGATTAGCATGATTAATTGACGTTTCATCATAGTATTCATCACTAGAGTTGTCAACAAGTAAATCATCATCACCTAACAAGTCATCTTCATCACTATTGAAATCAACATACTCGGGGTGTGATACCTTTGGGCCTTTAGCCATGTAGCATGTTCCAACTCCTTCATTTGGTGAGTCAAATATGTCGTAGGAGTTGGTTGTCACAAGTGCTAGACCGGCAACACCTTCATCTTGAGTATATTTGGAGTCGGAGTGATAGCTTCTCTCGAAGTGGTTGTCAGAGTCGGAGCCGGATACCCATTCACCAACATGAGCTTGATGTCTTCGTTTTGTGTAGCTCCTTGATGACTTGTCCTTTCTTTCCGAATCCTTGCTTCTCCATGAGGGTCTTCGTTCATAACGATCACCTCTACTCCTTCTTTCTCTAGATGGTGATTCTTCTCTTCTACTTCTTCTCTTGGGAGAATCTTCTCTTCTCTTGTAGGGGGTCGTACACTCATTGGAATAGTGTCTGGGCCTTCCACAATTGTAGCAATTTCGCTCTCGACTAGAAGATCTTTTGTCATTGTAGGACCTTGACTTGGAGCTTCTCTCTTTGCTTCTACTCTTGTAGAACTTGTTGAAGTTCTTCACCATTAAGCTCAATTCTTCATTGAAGGTTTGTTTCTCACTCGATGATGTGGGGGCTTCAGATGAGGCTTTGTAAGCACCACTTGATTTGTTGTGAAGTTCCTCTTTATCCTTGAGTGACATCTCATGAGCAACAATTCTTCCGATGAATTCAGTTGGCTTGAGATCTTTGTAATTTGGCATCATTTGGATCAATGTGCACACGGTATCATATTTTCCATCCAAGGCTCTTAGGATCTTCTTGATGATGAATCTATCGGTCATCTCTTCACTCCCTAAGCCGGCAATCTCATTTGTGATAAGAGCAAGCCTAGAGTACATTTCAGCAACACCTTCACCGTCCTTCATTTTGAACTTGTCAAGTTGACTTTGAAGCACATCCAATTTGGATTCCTTGACGGAGTTGGTACCTTCGTGCATATCAATCAAAGTATCCCAAATTTCCTTTGCATTCTCAAGACGGCTGATTTTGTTGAATTCTTCGGGGCACAATCCGTTGAAGAGGATATCACAAGCTTGAGCGTTGTATTGCAGCATTTTCAACTCTTCCGCGGTGGCTTCACGGTTTGGTTCTTTCCCGTCAAAGAATTCACCTTGCAAGCCAATACACACAATAGCCCAAACGGCAGGGTTATGTCCAAGAATATGCATTTTCATCTTATGCTTCCAACTAGCAAAATTAGTACCATCAAAGTAAGGACCTCTACGGTGATAATTTCCCTCGCTAGACGCCATACTCTCCTAGGTTGTGAAACCAAGGCTATGACCGCCAAAAGCTATGGAAATCAAAGCAAATGGAGACCAAAGCTCTGATACCACTTGTAGGATCGAAAGTATGTCTAGAGGGGGGTGATTAGACTACTTGACCAAATAAAAATCTAGCCTTTTTCCAATTTTAGTTCTTGGCAGATTTTAGCTATCTTAGCACAAGTCAAGCAATCTCCACATAATTCAAGCAAGCATGCAAAAGAGTATGTGAGCAGCGGAAAGTAAAGCATGCAACTTGCAAGAATGTAAAGGGAAGGGTTTGGAGGATTCAAACGCAATTGGAGACACGGATGTTTTTGTCGTGGTTTCGATAGGTGCTGCTATCATACATCCACGTTAATGGAGACTTCAACCCACGGAGGGTAAGGGTTGCGCGAGTCCATGGAGGGCTCCACCCATCAAGGGTCCACGAAGAAGCAACCTTGTCTATTCCATCACGGCCATCGCCCACGAAGGACTTGCCTCACTAGCGGTAGATCTTTAAGAAGTAGGCGATCTCCTTGCCCTTACAAACTCCTTGATTAAACTCCACAATCTTGTCGGAGGCTCCCAAGTGACACCTAGCCAATCTAGGAGACACCACTCTCCAAGAAGTAACAAATGGTTTGTTGATGATGAACTCCTTGCTCTTGTGCTTCAAATGATAGTCTCCCCAACACTCAACTCTCTCTCACAGGATTTGGATTTGGTGGAAAGAAGATTTGAGTGGAAAGCAACTTGGGGAAGGCTAGAGATCAAGATTCATATGGTTGGAATGGAATATCTTGACCTCAACACAAGTGTAGGTGGTTCTCTCTCAGAAAATGTGTATTGGAAGTGTAGGTATGTTCTGATGGCTTTCTCCATGAATGAAGAGTGGGTGGAGGGATATATATATAGCCTCCACACAAAATCTAACCGTTACACACAATTTGCCAAACTCGATGGGACCGAATGGTTAAACTCGGTCGGATCGATTTAGCAAACCTAGTGACCGTTAGGATTTTCGGTGCGACTGAGATGCAACTCGGTAGGACCGATATGGTTAGGGTTAGGGCATAACGTAATCTCGGTGTGACCGATTACACAAACTCAGTAGGACCGATTTTGGTAACAAGCTAACCAGAGAGTTGGTCAGGTAAACTCGATGGGACCGATTCGCTCATCTCGGTGAGACCAAAATGTTACAAAAGGGAAACAGAGAGTTTACATTGCAATCTCGGTGGGACCAATCGCTCATCTCGGTAAGACCGAAATGTTATGAAGGGAAACAAAGAGATTACAATCCCATCTCGGTGAGACCGAGATCCCTATCGGTGAGACCGATTTGCCTAGGGTTTGTGGCAGTGGCTATGACATTTGAAACTCGGTGGCGCCGGATAGAAAGAATCGGTGGGGCCGAGTTTGACTTTTGGTTTAGGTCATATGTGGATGTGGGAAGGTAGTTGAGGATTTTGGAGCATATCACTAAGCATTTTGAGCAAGCAAGCCATTAAGCAACACCTCATCCCTCCTTTATAGTATTGGCTTTTCCTATAGACTCAATGTGATCTTGGATCACTAAAATATAAAATGTAGAGTCTTGAGCTTCAAGCTTGAGCCAAACTTTTTGTCCTTAGAATTTTGAGGGATCCACTTTCCTCATCCATGCCATGCCATTCATTGAGCTTTTACTGAAATATTAATCTTGGAATAATGTTAGCTCAATGAGCTATATGTTGTTAGGAATTACCAAAACCACCCAGGGATAGTTGCACTTTCTAGTGGGTTCCCAAGACTACATCAAGTTCTACTTCATCAAGTACGACTACAACTCCAAGGATTCCCATCAACATGGTGTGGATCCCGAAGAAGAAGAACTAGAGAGTACTTGAGGGTGACTATGCCAACATACTTCACTCATATCATTTTGGCAAGGACGAGTGCAAGCAACTTCCATATCTTACACTAGTTCAAGGAGTCACAAACCCTCTTGTTGGTAAGACAAGGGACAAGGTAACCTAATGCATTCATGGACATCATCTCATGTGAATATCACTCTATGTCTATGGATATCCTTGTTTGTTCCCTATGGGACTAACCCATGTAGGTATTGAAAGTGCAACTCACTCCAAAGGATTGCTCTGTATGATCTACATCAACTTTGAGCACCTACATCTTCAACACCTACATGAAGTCATCATCGACAAAACCCAAGGTTAGTTCATCCCTCCTAGGGGGGATATCACATCTAGGGGGAGCTTTACTCTAATCAATTGAGCTAAAGCAACTCTAACGATGTGAACACAACAATGCATTATGTAAAAGTGGTAACCCCACTCATGCTTAAACGATGAGTATGGCCTACGATCAAATGTTCTCATTTGACTCCTCAGTCAATATACTCATATATAGATGACCTAGTCATCGCCAAATTGCTTGATAGATGCTAGAGTGATTGTGCATGCTTTGCCACATATTTCATTTGCCATCTTATTGTGTGAGCATGTTGGTTGCATATTTTACTCATTCGAGGACATCCATTTGTTGCCTTGATTGTTTGGCTTTTTCTCTTTTGCCAAATGGATGGACAAGAATGCCTAAGAACCTCATCTAGCTATCTATGCTTTTCTCATCTCAAACTCTATTCATGCTACATCACAAAGTTTGATCAAGTTAGATTCAAACCACTCTGTGTGAGGAGCACTCGGAGTCACCGATTCATCATAGACTTAAACTTCCAAAACCTATTTGCGCATTTCTGTATGACCGAGTAATCCATTTCAGTCACACCGAGATCACTAAGTTGATCTAGGTTTTCAATCTCGGTCCAACCGATTTGAACTTTTCGGTCACACCGAGTTGCAGTAACCGCTTGTGATTCTGCATCTCGGTGCCACCGAGCTGTTCCACTCGGTCACACCGACAGGGTCAGGATATATATACCCACGGGTGAGATTTTGGAAATTTCTTCAAACTCCTCAGCCCGCGCGTGTGTCCTTCTCTGCCTCCTCGGGTCTCCGGATCATCTCCTCACTGCCAGCGACCTCCCGTCGCTGGTTTCCATCGCCGTCAATGGAAATCTGCTCTGCCGTTTTCTCCGTAGCGAACTCCCGCCGAATTAGGGTATGGGTTCGACCCTTGTGCTATTCTTTTGCCTCTGATTCATAGCACATTGTTTTGCCATGATCCTTACCACATATGCAAACACTCTATCCACTAAAAACATCCTTTAGGTTAGATTTGGTTTGAAAATTTAGGGTTAGGTCTCCGCCGAACTCATCTCAGACCGACCGAGTTGTAGAAATCGGTATCACTGATTTGGCTTAGGCCATAGCACCGAGTTCAATTCTCTGTGAAACCCTAGTAGTCTCGGTGCCACAGAGCTGTGACTCGGTCTGACTGAGTTCACTAGTTTAGGTTCCAAAAGCTGCTTCGGTATCACCGAGTTTACAAATCGGTAGCTCTGAAATGCCATCTGTGGAGAACTAAAACTAAGTTTTTAAGTCATCTATTTTGCAAAAACTCTGCACTTTGTGATGCTCATCCACTCTATCTCATCTACATCTATTCACAGGGTCTGCTGTCAGTGAGTTTGCAGAGATGTCTGATCAAAGTGACAGTCAGAACAGGTCTGAGGAACAGCTGAGTGAGGGTTTAGATCCCTCGAGCACTTCTGATGATGGCAGTAGGAGCACTCCCAGCAACTTGCCAAAGGCAACCACCAGATCTAGGAAGAAGAAAACCTCAGAATCTGAGGACGAGGATTATATTGCCATTGAGGAGGAAGTAAGCTCCAAGAACAAGGTGCTGAAAAAGGAGTATGGCACAGCTGCTACAATTAAGCCAGGAATGAATAAGAAGGCTCCAGCAAAAAGAATTCCTATGTCTAAGGCCAGAGCCTCTACTCAAGAAACAATGGAGTTCACTCTTGAACCCAAAGAAGCTGGAGAGAGAAAGAAGAGAAAGGAAAGAGTCAAGAAGACCATTCCCAGAGTCATTGGCAAGCCCTCCATGATGAAAGATCCCTCTGAAGATGAAGAAGAAGAAGAAGAAGAAGAAGAGGATGCTCCAGCACCCAAAGCTCAGAAGCTTATGGGAGATGCTATAAAGTCAGGGGCTGCTCCATCCAAGCCCAAGACAGCTCCCAAAGCTGAAGCTTAGAAGCCTCCTAAGCCCAAGAGAAACACCAGAAATATACCTGCTAAAGAAAAGAACAAGGCCCCAGTGCCTGAAGCTGAAGAAGGAGATGAAGAGTCTCTTATTTTGAGAAAATTGTAGCCCAAGATTCCAGACTACAATGATACTCATCCAGTAGCTAAAGACATGCACATCAGAATAGATGTTGGACTGAGATTATGGAGATAGTATGATCCTTATGCTGTAAGGAGAAGAACTACAGTTGACTACAAGTTCCACACAAAAGAACATCAAGACTTTTATGAAACTATCCTGCTTGACAAGAAGCCCATTGTGACTGACATGAAATGGGTTGATTGGGAATTCATCCAGGAGAATGAAGATCACTTCCCGGGAGTTTATGACAGCTTCAAAGCATGTGGAGTAGATGAGTTTGTTGGACAGAAGCTCACAAAATGGAATTATGAGCTGATCATGCAGTTTTACTCCACTGCTCACTTTTACCCAGATGAGAAGATCATATGGATGTCAGAAGGTACTAGGTCCCAGTCCACTTTTGAAGAATGGGCCAAGCTGATAAATGCCCCAGAGGAACATGAGGATGTCTTGGATGTGTATGCCAAGAAGAAAGACCACAACTCCATGGCAGACATGTACAAAGAGATCCCAGATAAAGCTTTGGAGGCTCACAAGCTTGGATCTGTACATTTGTTTTTGTCTGGTCTGCCTACTATCAACTGGATCCTAAGGCACACTTTGCTACCCAAGTCACGAGATCACAAGATGATCAGTGGGCACTCTATCAACCTACTACAGCTTTTTGATGTCCCTCGGAAGTTCAAGGTCATGAGTCTGATTGTAGAGACAATCAAGAGGACTGCTGCTGACCAGAAGAGAAGCTGTGGGTATGCTTGCTACCTCTTGTGCACTTGCGTTGGTTTTCCCTAGAAGATGAAAGGGTGGTGCAGCAAAGTAGCGTAAGTATTTCCCTCATTTTTTGAGAACCAAGGTATCAATCCAGTAGAAGGCCACGCATGAGTCCCTCGTACTTACACAAACAAATAAATCCTCTCAACCAATGCGATAAGGGGTGGTCAGTCCCTACACGGTCACTTATGAGAGTGAGATCTGATGGGTATGATAAGATAATATTTGTGGTATTTTTATGATAAAGAGAAATAAAAGATGAAAAGTAAAATAAATGGCAACAGAAATAACTAAGTATTGGAAGATTAATATGATGGAAGATAGACCCGGGGGCCATAGGTTTCACTAGTGGCTTCTCTCAGGAGCATAAGTATTCACGGTGGGTAAACAAATTACTGTTGAGCAATTGACAAAATTGAGCATAGTTATGAGAATATCTAGGTATGATCATGTATATAGGCATCACGTCCGAGACAAGTAGACCGACTCCTGCCTGCATCTACTACTATTACTCCACACATCGACCGCTATCCAGCATACATCTAGAGTATTAAGTTCAAGAGAACAGAGTAACGCTTTAAGCAAGATCACATGATGTAGAGGGATAAACTCATGCAATATGATGTAAACCCCATCTTATTATCCTCAATGGCAACAATACAATACGTGCCTTGCTGCCCCTACTTTCACTGGGAAAGGACACCGCAAGATTGAACCCAAAGCTAAGCACTTCTCCCGTTGCAAGAAAGATCAATCTAGTAGGCCAAACCAAACTGATAATTCGAAGAGACTTGCAAAGATAACCAATCATACATAAAAGAATTCAGAGAAGATTCAAATATTGTTCATAGATAAACTTGATCATAAACAATTCATCGGTCTCAACAAACACACCGCAAAAGAAGATTACATCGAATAGGTCTCCACGAGAGAGGGGGAGAACTTTGTATTGAGATCCAAAAAGAGAGAAGAAGCAATATAGCTAATAACTATGGACCTGTATGTCTGAGGTAAACTACTCACACTTCATCGAAAGGGCTATGGTGTTGATGTAAAAGCCCTCCGTGATCGATGCCCCCTCCGGTGGAGCTCGGGAACAGGCCCCAAGATGGGATCTCGTGGATACAGAAAGTTACGGTAGTGGAATTAGGGTTTTGGCTCCGTATCTGGTAGTTTGGGGGTATGTAGGTATATATAGGAGGAAGGAGTACGTCGGTGGAGCAACGGGGGGCCCACGAGGGTGGAGGACGCGCCCCCCTACCTCGTGGCCTCTAGGTTGATGTCTTGACATAGGGTCCAAGTCCTCTGGATCATGTTCGTTCTGAAAATCACGTTCCCGAAGGTTTCATTCCGTTTGGACTCCGTTTGATATTCTTTTTCTGCGAAACCCTAAAATAGGCAAAAAAAAACAGCAATTCTGGGCTGGGCCTCCGGTTAATAGGTTAGTCCCAAAAATAATATAAAAGTGTATAATAAAGCCCAATAATGTCCAAAACAGAATATAATATAACATGGAACAATCAAAAATTATAGATACATTGGAGACATATCAAGCATCCCCAAGCTTAATTCCTGCTCGTCCTCGAGTAGGTAAATGATAAAAACAGAATTTTTTATGTGGAATGATACTTGGCATAATTTCACTGTAATTCTCTTAATTGTGATATGAATATTCAGATCCGAAAGATTCAAGACAAAAGTTTAATATTGACATAGAAATAATAATACTTCAAGCATACTAACTAAGCAATTATGTCTCTTCAAAATAACATGGCCAAAGAAAGTTATCCCTACAAAATCATATAGTCTGGCTCTGCTCCATCTTCACCACACAAAGTATTCAAATCATGCACAACCCCGATGAAAAGCCAAGCAATTGTTTCATACTTTTAATGTTCTCAAACTTTTTCAATCTTCATGCAATACATGAGCGTGAACCATGGACATAGCACTATAGGTGGAATAGAATGGTGGTTGTGAAGAAGACAAAAAGGGAGAAGATAGTCTCACATCAACTAGGCATATCAACGGGCTATGGAGATGCCCATCAATAGATATCAATGTGAGTGAGTAGGGATTGCCATGCAATGGATGCACTAGAGCTATAAATATATGAAAGCTCAACAAAAAGGAACTAAGTGGGTGTGCATCCAACTTGCTTGCTCACGAAGACCTAGGGCATTTTGAGGAAGCCCATCGTTGGAATATACAAGCCAAGTCCTATAATGAAAAATTCCCACTAGTATATGAAAGTGATAACATAGGAGACTCTCTCTTATGAAGATCATGGTGCTACTTTGAAGCACAAGTGTGGAAAAAAGGATAGTAGTATTGCCCCTTTTATTTTTATATTTTTTGGGGCCTTCTTTTTTTCTTTGGCCTTTCTTTTTTCTTCTCTTTTTTTATTTGGGACAATACTCTATGAATGATGATCATCACACTTCTATTTATTTACAACTCGATACTAGAACAAAGTATGACTCTATATGAATGCCTCCGGCGGTGTACCGGGATAGCAATGATGCATGAGTGACTTATATGAAAGAATTATGAACGGTGGCTTTGCCACAACTAAAATGTCAACAACATGATCATGCAAAGCAATATGACAATGATGGAGCG
This sequence comes from Triticum dicoccoides, assembly GCF_002162155.2. Taxonomy (NCBI): domain Eukaryota; kingdom Viridiplantae; phylum Streptophyta; class Magnoliopsida; order Poales; family Poaceae; genus Triticum; species Triticum dicoccoides. Next base: position 426,552,488 of record NC_041380.1, read on the forward strand.
TGTCATGATAAACATGTTGTCAGATTTCGGGTTCCGGCAGACCCTAGAGGTTTGAACACTGGGGTGCACGCGGAGATTTTGCCTCCTACCTGCCTGCACCCCTCCGCCTTGTTAGGATCTAAACTAAGGAAAGAACGACACAAGAGACACAGGGTTTATACTGGTTCGGGCCACCGTTGTGGTGTAATACCCTACTCCAGTGTGTGGTGTGGTGGATTGCCTCTTGGGCTGATGATGATGAACAATACAAGGACGAACAGCCTCGCGAGGGTCTGTTCTTGGCTGGGGCGACGAACTACTGGGAGGAGCTCAGTCACCTTTCTCTCTCTCTCTCTCTTCCTGATCTTCTCTATCCTTCCAAAAACTCGGCCTCCCCTACTCTGTGGGTGGCTGGTCCTATTTATAGAGGCCCTGGTCCTCTTCCCAAATATCGAGCGGGAAGGGAGCCAACAATGGCGGGCTAATTTGAAGGGGGACAGCTAGTACAAGCTACCCTGAAAAAAGTAGTCTTCGCCCGCGCAAAGCTCTGGTGATGACGCCGTCTTGGGCTCCACTGTGACCTCCTTCTCGTAGTCCTCCTGGTCTTGGTCTCGTTGCACCGAAATGGAAACCTTTGCCTGATGCCTCGGTACTCCGCGGCTGCGCTTGCCCCCCTTGCACCAAAGAGGGAAGGAGGACACTGCGTGGGCTGGCACCCGCCTGGCGCCCTCGGTCGTCATGTCTTGCATCACGGGCACCTTGTGAGGTACCCCGCCTTGATCTCTCCGCCTCCTCGTGAGCCAGCCTGACGAGGCCGTGCCTGAGGAAGCTCTGCGTCGTTCGCCCCACGAGGCTTGGCCCCTCGCGAGGGTCTTGGGTTTGTGTTGGTGAAGATGGGCCATGCTGGGCCCCCTTTTGAGCCACGCCGTAGGCCGCAGGCAGGCAAGTCTGGGGACCCCCGTTCCCAGAACGCCGACAGTAGCCGCCGGGCCCATGGCGCGCCCGGACTTGGCCGTGCAGGGAGGCGGAAGGGCAAGAGCGAAGCGTCATGGGCCCTAACAGTCTGCGGCCTTGGGCGCCGCGTGGCGGTTGACTGGACGTGGGCGCCTTAGCAACCGCGCGAGTTGATTAAGGAGCGGCACCCAACTAGGCTTTGCTCCTTGCTTTCCCCGGTTGCTGCTCAGATCCCCTTTCTTGCGCCTCTCCTTCCTTCCTCCAAAATTTCCAGATCCGCTCCGACCGTGTGACCTAGGAAGCCATAGCGCCTCGCCAGCCCCCGGCCGTAGCTTGGTACTCGTCCGCCCTGGACCCGTCGAACGTATCGGAGGCGAGCCTCACCCGGTTGCACCGGATGGCGATGGCGCAGGGCGTTAACGGGGCGAAGGTGTTTAAAGCCGGCTCCGCCGTCCCTGAGGGTCAAGGGACCACCTTCTATCCGCTCTTCGTAAGTTCCATTGCTGCTGGCCTGGTGCCTCCCTTCTCCGAGTTCTTCTTCTCTATCCTCCGCCACTATAAGTTGCAAGCCCTGCATCTCCACCCCAACTCTGTCCTTCTCCTGGCAATCTTTGCCTATTACTGCGAGGCTCACGTAGGGGTGCAGCCCTCAGTGGCCTTGCTGCGCCACTACTTCTACCTCCGGACCTCTCATGGTACTGCTTCTGCATGTGCGAGCTTCGTCGCGTACGGTGGCGCCATTGCCATTTCGAACCCCGGGAAAGGATTGAGGGCTTCAGGAGCAAGTGGGTCTTGGTGGATGCTGGGCGCATCCACCCTCAGCTGATCTTGCCAACGGAGCAGCCCACGAGGTCCAGCAATTGGGGTTGAGCGGAGCTCACGGACCCCCGCGCGAAGCTGATGTTGGAGAAGATGGACGCGGATCTGAGGCCGGCCAATATGGCGGCAGCGAAGCTGACCGGCGCGTCGCTGCTGAGGGAATTCCTAGAGCACCAGCTGGCTCCGCTTCAGCAGTACTCGCTTCCGATGTGGAGGCCCCGTCCGAGCCCCGCGGCCTTAGCCGACAGAGATCTGGCTGCTGTCCTCCAATCTCTGGTCGGGGGCGATGGCGAGGTCGGCGGGCGCTCCTACGCCCTTGTTCCTCCGCGACGACTGGGAGCAGGTAGTGGAGTCCATGCCCGTCTGCAATGGGGATGGGCCCGTGCCCATGGAAACTCCCGAGGAACCGGTGGACGTGCCCTCCGACGATTCCAGTGAAGAGGAGGAAAGGAGCGGGGAGAAGGGCCTGACTCCGAGGCGACTGACGGAGAGTCGAGGGCTCCCCTCCCCCGGCGCGGGTCCCGCGTTCTCCGCCTTCCTCCGAGCGATGACGACGAGGATGACGATGGAGACGATGACGAGCAGGACGGCGGGAACTCACCCCCGATCACAAAGAAGGATAGGACTGGGCTGATCTCCCGTGGGTCGGCCCCGGCCCCAGGGTGGACCGCGGATGCACCTTCCGCCTCCAAGCTTCCCGAGGTTGACCCTTCCAGCCGGCTTTCAGGCTTCAAATTTGGCCGGAGGCTGCTTGAGCTCGCTGGCGACGACCCGTAAGCATTCGATTCCTGTCTTTATCTCTTGCTCTGCTTCTGAGGCTTGACGTCCGCATCTCTTGGATAGGCTGGTGCCCGCAGCAAAGAAGCCGAAGGGGGCTCCCGAGGTTCCATCCGTGGCAGCGCCTCTGCCTGCGAAGGAGGGTGACCGCGACGCACAGGCTTCTCCTACCCGGTCGTCCTCGCGAGGCCTGGCTGAGCCAGCTGGGGCAAGCTCAGCCCCCATGGCCCAAGTGGCTCCCGAGGTGCTCTCGCCTGCCGCCGCCACCACAGCTGTCGGGGCGCGGCAGACTCCGCCTCAGGATGCTGCGGCCGTGTTGTCGCCTTCTCCTCCTACTCCACTGGCTGCTGTCTCTCTGACTCCTTCTGCCGTTTTGGATCGTGTTGTTGCTGAGCTGGACCGACTGCGGCAGGATCTTCTTGGCGCCGACCCCCGCTTGGTGGCCGGGCGCTTGGAGCTGGCTTCGGGATGGGTTCGCTCCGACGCTTCGATTCGGGCGGCGCTGGTCTAGGCCTCGACGGCATGCGATGAGGAGAAGCAGGCCGTCCTTGAGGCGAAGGCTTCCCGTGACGCAGCCCTGGGGGAGGTGGTTGACATCCGTGGGTGTTGCAAGGCGCTGGAGGGCGAGCTGCAAGATTTGCGGGACCAGCTCGCGAACGAGGTGGGCCTTCGCCAAGAGCAGGAAGAAGGTGTGAAGGCTCACGAGGCGGCTCTTGAGGAGAGGGAGGTCAAGCTCAAGAAACGCCGCGACCGCCTAGGCATGCTGGAGCAGGAGTTGGGGGCGAGGAAGGCCAAGCTGGACGACGAGGCCCTGGTTCTTGCCGAGGACCGCGTGGCCTTCATGAAGATGGAGGCGAAGGCTCGCTCCTCACTGAGGACGCTTTACGACAGCGGCCTGGAGAGCCCACTGGCTGGAACCGAGGACGGCCCCACCAAGCTGCTTCCCTTCCTGGTTCACGCTCTTGAAGATGTCGCCCTTGGCCTTGGCCCCACGGCCGAGGCCGAGGCGCGTGTCCTATCTTCTGCAGCACTGACGCAGGTCCTCACCCACATCTACCTTCACGATCCCGGTGTCGAACTCGACAGCCTACTGGAGCCAGTGAGCGGCGAGCGTGCTGCTGCCGCTGCCGAGGCCGTGAAGGGTCACGTAGAGGCCCTGCTGGGGAAGTTCCGGGCCTTCAGCACCAAGCCGAAGCAAGGCGCTGCCGACTCCACTGCCCCGTGAGGCGTGCCCGATCCGCGCTGCTCCACCGCCGACAAGTGACTCTGTCGCGGCTCCTGTCCTGCTTTTAATTCCTGCACATGTATCATTCCTCGGGGAGGCGTTTAAACTTGCGTTTGGCATTGAGATAACAGTGTGGACTGTAATATTTGCTTTTGAATTCCTTGAAGTTTACGCCTTTCCTTCCTACTTGCTTATGTTCTACGTCGGCAGAGCCCGGCCCCGCGCATGCCTCACCCAGCATTGGTCCCGACCGGAAACCAGGACGGGGCCAAGGAGTGAGGGGCCACGTGACAAGTTAGGCTCCTGAGTCGCGATGCTCAGGAGTCCCCCTTGAAGCACGAACAGAAAGTAGGGAGGTGCGATGCGGGTGGATCTACCGTTCTATGTCTGTAGAGCCCGGCCGTGCATGTACCTCACCCAGCGCTGGTCCCGACCGGAAACCAGGATGGGGCCACGGAGTGAGGGGCTACGTGACCAGTTAGGCTCCTGAGTCGCAATGCTTAGGAGTCCCCCTTGACGCTCAAACGGCCTTCGTACCTTGGCTCCACTCGGGGAGAGACGCGCGACGAACCAGGCCCGGGGGGGCCTGGCTGGGTGGCGTGCGCCTGGGCGTGACCCAGGCGCAGCCCCCTCATGCGGCACTCCCAAGGGGAGGCGTTGCGATGAGGCTAGACACTGAGCTCTGGGCTCCCTGAGGTTGATGTGGCCCGGGGGCCACCCTCAGTTGTTTATCACCAGCGCGGAGCATAGTGATACCGTATGTGTACGGGCATAGCCGCTCCTCGGCAGTGTCGTCAGCCAGTGCAGAGCATGGTGCTTCCACTGGTACGTGGGAGGGGGGCCCCTCCGGGAGGAGCCCCCGGGGCGTGTACAGCCCCACCCTGACACGTGGCTGGCACGGTAGGGCCTGGCGAGGTGTATCTGGGCACCCGTGAGCCAGCACGGGACTCACGGGGCCTTACCTCTAGGCGGGTTGCGCCTGGCACTGGGCCTTATCTTGTGATGTGTTCCTGCAAATTTGGTTAGATGTCGGCACTCTATGTCCTCGGGTCCCGGCTCTCGAGCTGGTCTCAGCCGTCGCTGGTATGCCAGGTCGCGATGCCATGGACAAGGCCAGAGGGTGAGGGTTGGAGAGCCAGTAAGAGCCCTGAGTCGCGATGCTCAGGTACCCCCCCCCTTTAATGTGCAAGTGGTCGACATGGAGAAGAAGAGGTGCCGTGGACCGGCATCAAATAATCAAGCATGGTGGGTCTAACGCATAATCGGAAATAAACGCAAATGGGATACATGCCACTGGGCCTGGCCCGAGCGGCTTGGGGATCATGCAACCTAAGGGGCGCCCCCAACAAGGTAAGCTAACAACATGGAATAAAAAGCCGATACACACCGCAGGGACGGACCCACACGGCCTGGGAATAATGCAGCCCTGGGGAGCACTCCCAGCTAGAAATAAAACTAGAAAGGTGTCACCTGATGATGTTGAGGATAAAGGAGCGTTGATGTAGTAGGCTCGGTGGGCTGCGGGAGCCGATCCTCACGAGCCCCCAGGCCCAGGGGCCTCGGGAGGCTCCGGAGGCGCTGGCGGCTCCTCGCGGGCCATCTCCATCTCTGCCAGGGCAGCGGAACGCCTGGCCTCTTGTGCCTCCGTGATGCCCCTCATGAGGCGCTAGTACGCGTAAGCCACGCTCGGCAAGCCGTAAAGCATGCGAACGTAGCTGTGGGGTGGGCCTCCGCAGCGCCCCACTCGCGAGGGCCAGAGGCGCTCCAGAGAGGCGACTCGGTTGAGCCCTGGTATGTCGATGCAGACGCGCAGCCCACCATCCTCGCCTGGATGGGGAGCCACTGCTAGTAGGCGGCGGCCGCCTTTCATGACCCTTGACTCCTATAGCTCCTGAATGGCCTTGCTGACGAACTCCTGAGGGTCTGGATCTCCTTGCCTTGCTCCTTCTTGAGGTAAACGTGCTTCGAAACACGCCTCCATGTGGTGCCCAAGCACCTCCCTCGTGACCCTAGCTAGGTCGGTGGCCCTCCAGGGGAGATCCCCCGAGCCCTGCATGAGGAGGGTGCCGGGCACGCTTTCCTACGCAATGGAAGGAGGCTCCCCCTAGGCAGGCGCGGGTCCAGAGGGGCCTGTCTCCTGAGTGGTCGGGCCGGACGATGTCTTCTTCTTCTTAGGGGCCGTCTCGGGTGGCCTCCTGCTTCCACGATCCGGATCTTCCAGTGACGCGGCCTGAAAGGCTCATTCCAGGGAACACACCGCGTCCTTCTCTTCACAGGGCACCGTGATGACTCCGCCACTTCCTGGCATCTTGAGGGCGTTGTAGCCGTGGTGAGTTACGGCTATGAACTTGGCTAGTGTTGGGTACCCAAGGATGGCGTTGTACGGCAGGCGAATGTGAGCGATGTCAAAGTCGATGAGCTCGGTGCGGTAGTTGTCGCGTGCCCCGAAGGTGACAGGGAGGCGGACCTGCCCAATCGGGACCGTGGAGCCGTCGGTGATACCGGAGAAAGGCTTGGTTGGCTGAAGCTGGCTGTAGGGCACTTGGAGGTTGTTGAATGTTTCCACGGACAGGATGTTGAGCCCTGCCCCGCCATCGATGAGGGTCTTGGTGACCACCACGTTGCTGATGATTGGGGAACAAAGCATCGGGAAGACTCCGGCTGTAGCCGCACACTTGAGCTGATCTGCTGAGCTGAACGTGATGGCGCACGCCGACCACCTGAGAGGGCGCGTGGCTTCGAGCCTGGGGAGGACTGCGTTCACTTCGCGGGCGAACTGATTGAAGATGCGCTGAGAGGCTGGGGCTTGCGCCGCGCCCAAGATGCAGGCGATCGCGCGCGGCTCCTGGAAGCCCCCAGCCCCCTCGTCCTGGTGGCGGTCTTTGTTTCTTCTTGGCTGCGGCGGCAGCTGTGGGAGGCCTGTGTTGCCTTGTGGGCGATCCTCGCGAGGCTGATCCCTCCAGTCCCCCTCGCGAGGTTGATCCCTCCAGCCTCCCTCGCGAGGCGGGTCTTGCCAGTGATCCTCACGAGGTTGGTCGCGCCACCCTTGGCACGGGCCACGGTCTTCCAAGCATCATGCGATCCTTCCTCCTCCTCGGTCGTAGCCCCGGTCACTGCGGTCAGGGCGACGGCCGATCCTTCCTTCTTGCATGGCTCGGAGCTCTTGACATTCGTTGGTGTTGTGGGTGTGGAGGTCGTGGTACACACAGTACCGGCCGCCCTTGGAAGGTTCTAGCTGATCTCTGCCTCGCTTGGTGTCTGGTTCTGCCGCGAGCACGGCAGCCCCCTTGCGCTTCACATCTTTGGCCTTGGGCTTCTTCTCTTCTGGGTCCGCGGCAGGCAGCTCGAGGAGGGAGAGACGCCCCTCCTCAGCCCTGGCACACTTGGTTGCCAGGTTGAACAGCTCCAAGGAGGTGCACAGGTCTTCATGCATCGCCAGCTCCTCCTTCATCTTGACATCGCGCACGCCATCGGAGAAGGCCGAGATGATGGCCTCCTCGGTCACCTTGGGAATCTTGAGGCGCGTGTTGTTGAAGCGCTGGATGTACTTCTGCAGGGTCTCCCCGAGCTGTTGCTTGATGCGGCGCATGTCGCTTACGGCGGGTGGCCAGTCGCAAGTGCCTTGGAAGTTGGCGATGAAGCGGGTGCGCATCTCGTCCCAGGAGGAGATTGTGCCTGGAGCCAGGTTCAGGAGCCAGGTGCGGGCCCCGTCCTTGAGTGCCATGGGGAACCAGTTCGCCATGACCTTCTCGTCTCCATTGGCAGCTTCGATGCCCAGCTCGTAGAGCTGGAGGAACTCCGCAGGGTCAGCCATGCCGTCATAGCAAGGAGGCAAGTCCGGCTTGAACTTGCCGGGCCACGCGACGTTGCGTAGCTCGGCGGTGAAGGCGCGGCAGCCTGCTGTGGCCACGGGAGGTCTTGGATGCCGGGGAGCTTGGTCTTGGATATCCCCACGCGCTGCAGCTGGGAGCAGCGCGGGGTCTTGACGCGCGGGAGAAGGAGCATGGTCGCGACGTGCTGGAGCAGGGAGCGCTCGGGCAGCTTCTTGCGGGCGAGGGACTTCTTGACAGCTCTGCTCTTGCTGCGCTGGCGCCTGACGGAGCGGGTTCCGCCCAGGGGCCACGCGCCTTGGATCCATGGCACCTTCCTGAGGAGGAGGCGGTCGGGGCACCGCCGGAGCTTCATTGCCCGCGCGGGGCAGGGTGCGGTGCAGCGGAACGGACGGCGCAGGAGAGCCCCCTGCGGCGCGGACGAGCTCGGCGACGCGGTCGAGCCATTCTTCGTAGACGTCGTCGACGGGGCGGTAGCGCAGGAGCTCGTTCGCCGCGATGAGTGCAGCTCGAGCCTCCATGGGCGCGCGGAGCGCGCGGGACGAAGAACCAGCTGGGGTGAGCGAGGGAGTTCCGGTGCGGCCGTCTTGCCGCACGGACGGATGCTGGGACAATGCTTGCCACTCGTCCCCTGCCGGGCCGGTGGCGGCATTGACGGCAGGTGACGGGGAATGGCGAGGGCGCCCGCCGACAGGGGCCGTCTGGGCAATGCGGGAAGCGAGCGCGGCCCGGCGCTCGGCGCGGGCCCGACGAGCGTCAGACATGGGCGTGATGGTCGGAGGAGAACGGGGTGGTGGAAGACGAATCCCGGCGCACCCCTACCTGGCGTGCCAAATGTCGGATTTCGGGTTCCGGCAGACCCTTGAGGTTCAAACACTGGGGTGCGCGCGGAGATTTTGCCTCCTACCTGCCTGCACCCCTCCGCCTTGTTAGGATCTAAACTAAGGAAAGAACGACACAAGAGACACAGGGTTTATACTGGTTCAGGCCATCGTTGTGGTGTAATACCCTACTCTAGTGTGTGGTGTGGTGGATTGCCTCTTGGGTTGATGATGATGAACAATACAAGGACGAACAGCCTCGTGAGGGTCTGTTCTTGGCTGGGGCGACGAACTGCTGGGAGGAGCTCATTCACCTTTCCCTCTCTCTCTCTCTTCCTGATCTTCTCTATCCTTCCAAAAACTCGGCCTCCCCTGCTCTCTGGGTGGCTGGTCCTATTTATAGAGGCCCTGGTCCTCTTCCCAAATATCTAGCGGGAAGGGAGCCAACAATGGCGGGCTAATTTGAAGGGGGACAGCTAGTACAAGCTACCCTGACAAAAGTAGTCTTCGCCTGCGGAAAGCTCTAGTGATGACGCCGTCTTGGGCTCCACGGTGACCTCCGTCTTGTAGTCCTCCTAGTCTTGGTCTCGTTGCACCGAAATGGCAACCTTTGCCTGATGCCTCGGTACTCCGTGGCTGCGCTTGCCCCCCTTGCACCAAAGAGGGAAGGAGGACACTGCGCGGGTTGGCACCCGCCTGGCGCCCTCGGTCGTCATGGCTTGCGTCACGGGCAACTCGTGAGGTACCCCGCCTTGATCTCTCTCCCTCCTCGTGAGCCAGCCTGACGAGGCCGTGCCTGAGGAAGCTCCGCGTCGTCCGCCCCGCGAGGCTTGGCCCCTCGCGAGGGTCTTGGGTTTGTGTTGGTGAAGATGGGCCGTGCTAGGCCCCCTTTTGAGCCACGCCGTAGGCCGCAGGCAGGCAAGTCTGGGGACCCCCGTTCCCAGAATGCCGACACGTGTAACACCCACGATGCGGCTATATCTCCCACGTGTCAGAGCACGACTTAGAGGCATAACCGCATTGTAGGCATGTCGCAAGAGGGGTAATCTTTACACATCCCATGTACTGAATAAGAAAGAGGTACAAGGTTGGCTTACAATTGCCACTTCACACAATACATAAATATAGCATTACATCATCCAGATACAATCAAGGTCCGACTATGGAACCAAAATAAAGACAACCCCAAATGCATAAGATCCCCGATCGCCCCAACTGGGCTCCACTACTGATCGTCTGGAAAGGAATCGTAGTAACGTCCTGAGTCCTCATCGAACTCCCACTTGAGCTCAGTCGCATCTCCTGGAATGGTATCATCGGTGCCTGCATCTGGTTTTGGAAGTAATCTGTGAGTCACGGGGACTCAGCAATCTCACACCCTCGCGATCAAGACTATTTAAGCTTATGGGTAGGTAAAAGGTATGTGAGGTGGAGCTGCAACAAGCACTAGCATGTATGGTGGCTAACTTACGCAAATGAGAGCGAGAAGAGAAGGCAAAGCACGTTCGAGAATCTACGATCAAGAAGTGATCCTAGAACTACTTACGTTCAAGCATAACACGAGACTGTGTTCTCTTCCCGGATTCCGCCAAAAAGAGACCATCACGGCTACACACGCTGTTGATTCATTTTAATTAAATTAAGTTTCAGGTTTTCTACAACCAGACATTAACAAATTCCCATCTGCCCATAACCGCGGGCACGGCTTTCGAAAGATCAAATCCCTGCAGGGGTGTCCCAACTTAGCCCATCACAAGCTCTCACGGTCAACGAAGGATATTCCTTCTCCCAGGACGGCCCGATCAGACTCGGAATCCCGGTTACAAGACATCTCGACAATGGTAAAACAAGTCCAGCAAAGCCACCCGATGTGCCGACAAATCCCAATAGGAGTCGCACCTATCTCGTTCTCTGGGCAACACGGATGAGACTAGCTACGAGTAAAACCAACCCTCAATTTTCCCCGAGGTGGCCCCGTAGGCAGCTCAGTTCGGACCAACACTCAGAGGAGCACTAGCCCGGGGGGTTAAAATAAAGATGGCCCTTGAGTCCGTGAAACCCAAGGGAAAAAGGTTAGGTGGCAAATGGTAAAACCAAGGTTGGGCCTTGCTGGAGGAGTTTTATTCAAGGCGAACTGTCAAGGGGTTCCCATTATAACCCAACCGTGTAAGGAACGTAAAATCAAGGAACATAACACCGGTATGATGGAAACTATGGCGGCAAGAGTGGAACAAAACACCAGGCATAAGGTCGAGCCTTCCACCCTTTACCAAGTATATAGATGCATTAAAGTAAACAAGATATAATAATGATATCCCAACAATAAACATGTTCCAACAAGGAACAAACTCCAATCTTCACCTGCAACTAGCAACGCTATAAGAGGGGCTGAGCAAAGTGGTAACATAGCCAAACAACGGTTTGCTAGGACAAGGTGGATTAGAGGTTTGACATGGAAATATGGGAGGCATGGTAACGCATGTGGTAGGTATCGCGGCATAGGCATAGCAATAGAGCGAGCAACTAGCAAGCAAAGATAGAAGTGATTTCGAGGGTATGGTCATCTTGCGTGCAAAGTTCTCCGAGTTGACATAAGCTTGATCCTCGTAAGCGTACTCAACGGGTTCCTCGATCACGTACTCGTTTCCCAGCTCTACCCAAAGCAAGAACACAAGCAAAGGGAACCACAATCAACCATGGTGCAATGCGCAAGCAACATGGTGCAAAACATGGCATGATATGCGAGAAGTAATATGCAATGCATATGTGTGCTTCGGAAAGGAAAGATTGAACCAGGCCTCAACTTGGCAAACCAAGAGTGATGCTGGAAATATGAGTTAATTTCGGTCGAAATCGATATAAAGATCACCGGAATCGGATGCACGGTTTGCAAATGGCGAGCAAAACAATAATGGCACAATCATGCGATTAACAGCACGATGCCATCTAGAATGCAACAAGAAACTAAGCTACTACACTCTAACATAACAACAAAGCACATGGCAGTGATCCACTCAAGATGCTTGACAAAATATGAACACTGAGATATGGCTAAATCACACAATAGCAGGTTCAAACAAGCATGGCAAAAGTGCAAAAGATATCAGGTTCTCAGACTTAGTGAAAAAACAACATGCCAGGATTTAACATCAGGAAGCAATGTTTAGAGCAAGATAACAACATGCTACAGGAACATATCATGGAAAACAAGGCATGGCATGAAACTACTCAAAGCATATAAAAAAGCCCCTTACTGACCATAAGCCAAAATGGATCAGAAGATATGATGGCACCCATGTAAACATAGCAAGTTTCGTTAACAGATTTAGACTTGGCAGAAAACTGGACATGGCAAAAACAGAGTTACGTAGGCATGTTTGCGAGCTCGATGCACTCACCACAAGGCATTGCATGACAAACTAAGCATACACCCAGCAAGAAGACATGATCAAGAAGCTAACCATGGCAAGAACCATCTCATAGCATGCAAGGATCAACTACAACAACCTTGGCAAAATTGAATAACATGTAAACAATCTGCCAGGAACATTTTATAGCAAAAGTAGAGCCAGATTGAGTCATGCTAGGGTACTCCATAATTGCAAACAAAGACATGGATGGATAGAACATAACAATATCTCAAAATCATCCTTACTGAACATGCTCAAAAGAGGCATGGATCACTCTGTAGCAACATGAATACATGGCATAAAAATAACATCAGGGAAATGACAGAAGAATTCTAAGTCCCTGAAATCAGCAACATCACGAGAGCTACTTTGCATGCTTGTGCTAGTGACCACATTGATCACAAAAATACATGGCATACACCCCTGTAAAGATGGCATGGCATAGCCCAAAACACATGTAGGGATCAAGTTCATAGGAGGCACACATTAAACATGGCAAAAATGACAAATGTCCATAATCTGTTAAGAAATAGAAACTAACATTTTATAGCACTCTTGCAACAGCATTTAGGGCATCAAGATGGACTCAAACAAGCATGGTGCAATGTAACAAAATGAAGAGCACAACCAGGCGAACAATTTCATATATGGCACGCCCAAAACGGAGCTACGGATGCAGAGTTATGGCATGATGAAGAATACATAAAAAAATGAACAGGGACAAGGACTTAGTGAAAATAGACCTAGGGTTTCTCAGATCTGGTGCGGGAACCGAGGCGGCAGCGGATCTCGCCGGAGACGAAGCAGAGGGCGGCCAGAGGCTCGTCGGAGTAGCTGGGACGTCAAATCCGGCGAGGGGGTGCGGCGGAGGAGTTACGGTTGGCGGCGGGCGGCGGCCGGCGAGGAGCTGCGTGCGGAGGTGAACGGCGACGAGGTGGAGCTCGCCGGCGAGGACCGACGGCCGGCGAGGACGCGGGGCGGCGGAGCGGTGGCGGAGCAGGGCGGTGCGCGGCGCTGGACGGCGGGGACGAGCAGGCGGCTCGGGCGAAGGAGCGCGGCGGTTCGGGCCGGGCGGACCTGCTGCGGGCTCGCCGGGCCGGCGGCGAAGGCGGCTGGCGGCACCACATGTTAGCGAGTGATTGGACGCAGGCGGCGGCGCGGGCACGTCCGGCGCGAAGAGGGGAAGTTTTAGGGTTTTGGACCCGAAAATGAAGGAGGGGGGGCCTATTTATACATAGAAGGAGCTAGGAGACTCCAAATGGAGTGCGGTTTTTGGCCATGCGATCATGATCGAACGGCCGAGAGGATGGAGGGGGTTTAGCTGGGTTTTCGGCCACTTTGGAGGGGTGTTGGGCTGCAACACACACGAGGCCTTTATAGTTCCTCGGTTAACCGTTGGAGTATCAAACGAAGTCCGAATGGCACGAAACTTGACAGGCGGTCTACCGGTAGTATACCAAGGCCGCTTGGCAAGTCTCGGTCCAATCCGAGAATGTTTAACACCCGCACACGAAAAGAGGCAAAAGGGGACGTCGGAGGACATAGGAGTGCCAGAATGCAAAACGGACAACAGGGAAAATGCTCGGATGCATGAGACGAACACGAATGCAAATGCGATGCACATGATGACATGATATGAGATTTATGGCATGGACAAAAAGCAAGACGAATACAAAACCCAACCACGAGGGAATATCATAACTTAGTGCCAAAATGGCAAGAGTTGGAATACAAATATGGCAAGTTACATATGGGGGCGTTACAATACGGAATGGTGGAAAGTTGCATGGAAATATATCTCGAAATGGCTATGGAAATGCCATGATAGGTAGGTATGGTGGCTGTTTTGGGGAAGGTATATGGTGGGTGTATGATACCAAAGAAAGGTGTGCGGTATTAGAGAGGCTAGCAATGGTGGAAGGGTGAGAGTGCGTATAATCCATGGACTCAACATTAGTCATAAAGAACTCACATACTTATTGCAAAAATCTATTAGTTACCAAAGCAAAGTACTCTATGCATGCTCCTAGGGGGATAGATTGGTAGGAAAATACCATCGCTCGTCCCCGACCGCCACTCATAAGGAGGACAATCAATAAATACATCATGATCCGACTTCTTAACATAACGGTTCACCATACGTGCATGCTACGGGAATCACAAACTTCAACATAGGCATTTCTCAAATTCACAACTAGCACAACTCTAATATCACCATCTCCATATCTCAAAACAATTATCAAGTTTCAAACTTCTCATAGTATTCAACACACTCATAAGAAAATTTTATTTATTAATCTTGAATGCCTCAAATAATTAAAGCAAATTACCATGTTGTTTTGTAGGACTCTCAAAATAATCTAAGTGAAGCATGGTTTCTATAAAACAAATCTACCACCGTGCTCTAAAAGATATAAGTGAAGCACTAGAGCAAAAACTATATAACTCAAAAGATATAAGTGAAGCACATAGAGTATTCTAATAATTTCCGAAGCATGTGTGTCTCTCTCATAAAGGTGTGTGCAGCAAGGATGATTGTGGAAAGCTAAAAAATAAAGACTCAAATAATACAAGACGCTTGTCGGTGTCAAAACTGGCAGATCTCGTGTAGGGGGTCCCGAACTGTGTGTCTAAGGCAGATGGTAACAGGAGGCAAGGGACACGATGTTTTACCCAAGTTCAGGCCCTCTTGATGGAGCTAAAACCCTACGTCCTGCTTGATTATTCTTGATAATATGAGTAGTACAAGAGTTGATCTACCACGAGATCGGAGAAGCTAAACCCTAGAAGCTAGCCTATGGTATGATTGTATGTTGTCCTACGGACTAAAACCCTCCGGTTTATATAGACACCGGAGGGGGCTAGGGTTACACAAGGTCGGTTACAAAGGAGGAGATGCACATATCCGTATTGCCTAGCTTGCCTTCCACGCCAAGTAGAGTCCCATCCGGACACGGGACGAAGTGTTCAATCTTGTATCTTCATAGTCCAACAGTCCGGCCAAAGGATATAGTCCGGCTGTCCGGAGACCCCCTAATCCAGGACTCCCTCAGTAGCCCATGAACCAGGCTTCAATGACGATGAGTCCAGCGCGCAGTGTTGTCTTCGGCATTGCAAGGCGGGTTCCTCCTCCGAATACACCACAGAAGAGTTTTGAATACAAGGATAGTGTCTGACCCTGCAAAATAAGTTCCATATACCACCGTAGAGAGAGAGTAATATTTCCACAAATCCAATCTGCTAACACGTTTTGGCAGCATGACATCACGCCACGGCCCGGTAATTATGTGAACCGTTTTTCTTCAACCAGCCCCCGCACATAACGCGAGGCGGTTTCTTGACACGTCTTGTCAAAGCAGAGATCGTGTTCCCCTTATTACAGGATTCTCATCAATACGGATGTGGGTAACCCAACCGCGCTTAGGACTCCTAGATTTTAGGCAAGTCCCAAACGGTCATGAGGAGGACTCTTGATATTCACCCTCTTTATAAAGGGACAAGGTCTTTACTTCTTCCCTCCCGTGCTCAATCCAATCCTTCACCCGCCTCGAGTTCTAACACCCAAAGCCCAGGTCAGGTGCTTCGGACCTTCAATCATGTCCGGATCCAGCCTTCAAGGCCGGTGGATGCCTTCCTCCGTCACGGAGGAGGATATCAAGAAGTTGAGGGAGGCCAGATACCTGACCGCCAAAATTTCGCATAGGCTGCCCGCTAGAGGGCAGGTCATCCCTACTCCCGAACCCAAGGAGAGTGTTGTGTTCGTCTCCCACTTCCTCCGAGGACTAGGCCTCGCTCTGGATCCCTTTGTCAGGGGTCTCATGTTCTATTACGGGCTGGATTTTCACGATCTGGCCCCGGACTCCCTTCTCCACATCTCATCATTTATTGTCGTCTGTGAGGCCTTCCTCCGCATTACCCCTCACTTCGGCTTGTGGCTCAAGACCTTCGATGTGAAGCCAAAGACGGCCGAGGGACAGTACGCAGCGTGCAGAGGTGCTTTAATAAGGAAAATTGCCAATGCTCCATGGCCAAAGGGTTCCTTTCCAGAGGTGTCCGGATTGTGGCAACCGGAGTGGCTTTACGTCACAGCTCCCCGAAATGCCAAGTGGGTAGCTGCCCCCACCTTTCGCTCGGGCCCTCCACCACAACTGATGTCATGGATCAGCAGGGGGCTGAGCTGGGGCCCAGCCAAGGACGTGCCCATACTGCAGAGCCGCATCCGAGATCTCTTCGAGGGAGATTTCAGTCTGGTTATGGTAATGCAAGTCATGATGGTTCGTCGAGTCCAGCCTTGCAAATGCCGGCCCCTCCGTATGTGGGAATTCAACCCAAAAGGACTACGCACTATTCAGAATTTCCTCGGCCTGACGCACGAGGAGATGTACAAATCGTTCTTTGGACCCCAAATAGAGTGTCCGGACACCACCGAGGACGCGGGCCTAAGCAGCAACCGCACCGCTGCCCAAGTAAGTAATCCCATGGCCGAACACACCGTCCTTTTATTTATCATGACGGCATCCTGAAAAATCTCTCTTTGACCAGGACTGGATAACAACGGCGAAGATGATCCGGTGTTTGGCCCCCCTTCCTGAAGGCTTGGACAATCCGGTGCTGGAAAGATGCTTGAGCCAGCGCCTTGTCCGGTGCCCTCGAAGGAAGATGAAGGGGGGAATAAAGAGGGCGAAAGCGGGCCTCCATCGCTACCTATTCCAACCAAGGGAATGAGTGCCTCCGCGAGGGAGGATAACCGAGAGGAAGAGTCTGACACACTCTCTCCTCGGGGAAGGAAAAGGACCACCTCCGAAGATCTGGAAATCAAGGTTTCCAAACGGGAGAAGAAATCTCCGCCAGAGGGTCCTGCCTCAGCGAATGTTCTTGCCGCACAATGTCCGCGCGGGGATCAGCCCTCTAACGAGCTGTAAGTAATTAGAAGGTATTTGATAATGAAGATATCCTACCTTACTTCTGAGGAAAATAACCGAGGTATTTATCTTGTAGTTCGGATCTTAGCCCTTCTCAGCTGAGCTCGTCTTCGAGGGATCTTCTTCCGGAGATGATGAAGAGCGAAACGCCTCCCCCGAACTCCCCGGCTCAAGAAGCGGGTGACCTTGAAGTGTCGTTGCGGAGGGTCTCTCCGGATCCGGCGAGGCCAGAAGATAATCCTATGGCCACCCGAAGTCCCCAGTATCCGGCTCTTGAAGAGAGCAAGCAAAAGAGTCCGGCACCGTCTGGTGCACGGTCGGATGTACGGAGGGATCTGCTGGAGCAGGCGGTTATCTCAGAAGAGCACCGCTCATCGATGGGTATGGTGATTGAAAGGATTTCATCCGCCGAAAGCGGGCTGCATGAAGCCTTTATGAGTCTACTGACGGGTTTTGAGGTACGTGAAATGATGTATATTTTTGAAAAGTACCGCACATTTTTAGATGTGACCTATGTAGATAGTAGCCCCTGAGACTCTGGTTGTCGTCGAAAACGGCGGCAAACAGAGGATCGTAGTCCCAGGTAATAACCAAACTGCCTTTATGTGCAGGTAATGGAGTCTCCGATGGCTAGTCGGACTATTGGGTATGCCGAAATAAAGCGGAAGCTGGATGCGGCAGATGCCGACATCGTGCTTGTCAACGAGCAGCTTGACGAGGCACAGGGTAAGTGGCCTTTCTGGTGAGCGTCACATAATAAGAGTAGCATGATGCCAGTATCTTTAATATGTTGTGACTGCAGATGGAGTGGCCAGCGTGGAGACCCTTCAGGCGGAGCTTGCCCGAGCCAAGGAGCAAGCAAGGATTAGTAATGCGGCCACTTTAAAGGCGGCCGAAGAGTTAAGGGCTGAAAAGGCCGCGCATTGCGAGAGCAAGGAGAAAATGTCCAAGATGGCCGTAAAGTTAAAAGACACTGCCGACCGTTGCCAGCTTCTTGAAGAAGAAAACCGGGCGAAGGCGACGGACCTGTAAAAGGCCATGATGGCGACCAAAGACACCCGCTCTACGATGAGAGCGAAGAAGGAGGAGCTGCGTCAAGCCAGGAATATCGCGGCTGGGAAACCCTTCATGCTACGGAGGAAGTTCGGAGATCCTCAGTATGCCCCTCTGGATCGGCTGTGGAGTTCAGCAGACGCATATCTGGATTTGGCGGCGAGTGCTGTTGATGCGGCCGAATACTTCCGAGATCAAACAGATCGTGAAGTGGACAAGCTATTCTGGTCACAATTTAACATTCCAGAGCGTCCGCTTCCATTGACTTATTGGCTTGCCGAATGGGCCGAGCTAAACAGATTGTCCGGACTCGCCATGAGGTCTGTTGTGGATCATTTGTGGCCGGAAAGGCCAAAGCCGAACAGCTATTTTAGTTTGGTGCAGCATTTCCTTGATGCGGTGCCGCGCATTAATGCGATGAAGAGGTCGGCGTGCATAGAAGGCTCGCGGATGGCCCTTGCCCATGTCAAAACATACTGGGCGGAGATGGACGCCACCACAGTTGCGGTGCAGGGTTCGGCCATAGGCCGAGTGGCTGCCGAGCACTATTTTGAAGAAGTTCTTGAAGGCGTTCGTTCGATAGAGGCCCAGTGCTCGAAGAATATTATGTTTGAATGACATGTATTCCCATTGTAAAAACAATGTTTTATTAAGTTTATCAAGATTGTATCTATACTTTTGCCCGAAAGTATTATGATGCCTCCTGTGCGGCCGTTTATGTATATATGTATATAACCTGAAAGATTGCAGTCGTCGGCTTCAGCCCCCATGCATATAATGCGGGGGTGTTCACAGAAGACGCATGTTCACACTTGATCCAACGTCTTGGTCCATTACGGAGGTGATAGTGCAGCAAGCTAGGCAACCGGACTATAATGCTTTAACACTTTCACTTAGCTAGAGGAGTTTGACAGTGGGGTTACTATATAGCCCCTGGTGGCTCCGCACTCATCCGAATTTGGGGTGCGTACATGCCTGGCCGGGAAACGGCCCTTCGTTAAGGTGGAGGAATCCCGAAGATTCTGGTAGTTCATCGAGTGGTTGACCAGTCTCATGCTATATCATGACAGTCAGTTTTCGGCTTTCTCTACTGAGGTGCTCATCCGGATGAACCAGGGCACAATCGCAGTAGTTCTCCTGGTGCCGCCTTAGCCGATAGAGAGGAACGTAAGGCAGCACAACACAGGAGCCGGGCAAACCCAACATTTGACCAAAGACATGATTCGGAGCTGATGCATATAAGGCCAAACTCACGACGCCGAACACTCCCTAAGGTATTCGGTCTTTATGGTGTGAACCGGGCCTAGACAGTGCCCTTTGTAATAAGCCCCTGGTGTCCAGGTATGTGCAATATTCTGACGTGGCCACATGCCGATACGTCAGCATCCTTCTCCATTGTACTGAGAATCCGGGGGATGTGTATCAACAAGAGGCAGTGAAAAAGGTTTTCGCAGGGTCTTAATCTAAAAAGAATCCTTGGAACGGGTCCCTGCTGCATGTCTGCGCCTGTGTCTCTGTTGTGTCGTATCCTCGACGAGCGTAGCACGATGGTCATCTGTAAAAGAGAGGAACTTTAGTTGAAAAGTTGTCGTGCAAAAAGGTAGGTTGTACTAAAGAAAATATGTACGGTTCAAGATGAGTGAAGTTGAGCCTAATTGCCACTTGTTTGTGCGCTTGAGCCCCTTGTATTGTAATAGGGGTATAGCCATCAAACCTGAGCAATTACATGTAACTGCGCCGGACTCGTCCGACCGTGTCCGTGGTCTTAACGACCTGTCAGGTGCTGTAGTTAGTGAGGTCGTTTAGTGTGCGGCTGCCGAGGTACTCAATATTTCCATTTACTATAATGATGTCGCGTGGACCGGGCATCTTAAGCATGAGGGATGCATAATGTGGTATTGCGTTAAAGCGAGCGAAAGCTTCGCGTCTGAGTAGTGCTTGATAGCCGCTTTGGAACGAAGTGATGTGGAAGGTCAATTTTTCATTGCGGAAGTTATCGAGGAAGCCGAATATAACCTCTAGTAGCAGGGAGCCCATGCAATGGGCTTCTGGGCCTGGCGTTACTCCTTTAAAGGTAGTGTCTCTATGGCTGATTTTTGCTGGGTCTATCCCCATGTTGCGGACTGTGTCCTGATATATCAGGTTTAAACTACTGCCGCCGTCCATCGGGACTCGTGTGAAGTGGCATCCGTCAATTATTGGGTCTAATACCAAGGCAGCCCATCCTGCACGCCGGACACTTGTTGAGTAATCCTGATGGTCAAAAGTGATCAATTGGAACGACCAATGGCAGAACTCTGCGGTGATAGGCCCTGGGGCATGTGTCTCTGGGAGTGCCGCTTTGTTTTTCCCCTTTATCACATATAACACGTTGACTGTTTTGACTTCTGGTGGGAATTTCTTCTATTCCCTAGTGCTTTGCTTGCGAGGCTCATCCTCGTCTTCGCTTGGTGTATCCTGCCCCTTATGTTCGGCGTTGAGCTTGCCGGACTGCTTGAAGACCCAACATTCTCTATGGGTATGATTTGCAAGTTTGCTGGGGGTACTATGGATCTGACATATTTGGTCCAGAATTTTGTTTAGGCTGGACAGTTCGTCTCTGTTGCCTTTGGGGCGGCTTTTGCTGACCTAGCCGAGAGCTTCTAAATCCGGCATTTACCGCCGTGCTCTTCGGGTTGTCTTCTTTATTCCGGCGCTTGTTTTTGCTGCGTCATGATTTCCCGTTTCCGTCCCTGATTTCGGATGTACTTGGGTCGCTGGTGCTGCATCGGGCTAACCAGCTGTCCTCGCCCGTGCAAAAGCGGGTCATGAGGCTTGTTAATGCTGCCATTGTTCTTGGCTTTTCTTGGCCGAGGTGTCTGGCGAGCCATTTGTCTCGAACGCTGTGCTTGAAAGCTGCTAAGGCTTCGGTGTCCGGATAGTCTACTATTTGGTTCTCCCTAGTGAGGAACCTGTTCCAAAGCTTTCTGGCCGACTCTCCGGGCTGTTGAGTTATATGATTTAAATCGTCTGCATCTGGTGGTCGGACATAGGTCCCTTGAAAATTTGCCCGAAAGGCATCTTCGAGCTCTTCCCAACTTCCAATGGAGTTTTCGGGGAGGCTTTTAAGCCAGTGTCGATGTAACACCCTCGATGCGACTATAGCTCCCACGTGCCGAGGCACGACTTAGAGACATAATCGCATTGAAGGCATATGTCGCAAGTTAGGCAATCTTCACAACATCCCATGTAACATGAATAATAAAGGGGAGATGACATAGTTGGCTTACACTCGCCACGTCAATCAAGTACATAAATAACATTACATCATCCAAACACTCATGGCCCGACTACGGCGCCAAAATAAAAGAGAACCCAACATGCGACAACGGTCCCGTTCACCCCCAACTGGGCACCACTACTGATCATCGGGAAAGGAAATATAGTATCGTTGAGAGTCTTCGTCGAACTCCCACTTGAGCTCATACGCGTCTCCTGGAGCGGAATCATCAGGCCCTGCATCTGGTGTAATAGTAATCTGTGAGCCACAGGGACTCAGCAATCTCGCACCCTCGCGATCAAGACTATTTGAGCTTATAGGTAAGGCAAGGTAAAATATGAGTGGAGCTGCAGCAAGCGACTAGCAAGTATGGTGGCTAACTTATTCGCAAAAGAGAGCGAGAAGAGGAGGCAAAGCACGAGCGAGAAGCTAGAGAACAACCTGCGCAAACATTACTCCAACACCGTGTCCACTTCCCGGACTCTGCCGAGAAGAGGCCATCACGGTAACACACTCAGTTGATTCATTTTAATTAATTAAGGTTCAAGTTGTCTACAACCGGACATTAACAAATTCCCATCTGCCCATAACCGCGGGCACGGCTTTCGAAAGCTCAATCCCTGCAGGGGAGTCCCAACTTAGCCCATGACAAGCTCTCACGGTCAACAAAGGAATAGACCTCCTCCCAAGACGTTCCAATCAGACTCGGTATCTCGGTAACTCAAGACACTCCGACAAGTTAAAACAAGTCCAGCAACACCGCCCGAATGTGCCGACAAATCCCGATAGGAGCTGCACATATCTCTTTCTCAGGGCACACTCAGATGAGCGCTCCATACAACTAAAACCAAACCTCGAGTTTCCCCGAGGGGGCGCTGCACAGGACTCTAGTTTGGACCAACACTCAGAGGAGCACTGGCCCGGGGGGGTTTAAATAAGATGACCCGCGGGCTCCGGAAACCCGAGGGAAAAAGAGGCTAGGTGGAAAATGGTAAGACCAAGGTTGGGTATTGCTGGAAAAGCTTTAATCAAGGCAAACTATCAAGGGGTTCCCATTATAACCCAACCGCGTAAGGAACGCAAAACCCGGGAACATAACACCGATATGACGGAAACTAGGGCGGCAAGAGTAGAACAAAACACTAGGCGAGAGGCCGAGCCTTCCACCCTTTACCAAGTATATAGATGCATTAAGATAACACGGCAACATAATGATATCCCAACAAGTAAATAAAAGATGTTCCAACAAGGAACGGCCTCCAATCTTCACCTGCGACTAGCAACGCTATAAGAGGGGCTGAGCAAAGCGGTAACATAGCCAATCAACGGTTTGCTAGGACAATGGTGGGTTAGAGGTTTGACATGGAAATTTGGGAGGCTTTCAAGCAAGTGGTAGGCATCATAGCAATGGCATAGCAAAAGAGCGAGCAAACTAGCATAGCAAAGATAGTAGTGATTTCGAGGGTATGATCATCTTGCCTGCATAGTTGTCAGAGTTGACTGGATCCTCAAGAGCCAACTCAACGGGCTCCTCGTTAGCGAACTCGTCTCCCGGCTCTACCCAAACAAGACAAACAACCAACAAGGATACAATCAACCACGTGCAAGACCAAGCAATATGATGAAATGATGATATGCTATGCGAGATGCATGCGGGATGCAAAATGCAAGATATGACAGGAAATGCATGAACCTGGCCTCAACTTGGAATTCCAAGGGTGCCACTGGAAAGATGAGATGAAATCGCTTGAAAACGATATAAAGAACGCCGGAATCGGAGTTACGGTTTGGAAATGGCAAGCGATTCAAAAATGACACCGGTCTGCGATTTACAGCAAGTAGGCATCTAAATGCAATGACATGAACATGCTACAGCCACCAAACAAGACAACAAAATACATGGCAGGGATGCACACAAGATGCTTAACAAAAATCTAGCACTGAGCTACGGCCAAATCATCCATTAACAGGTTCAAACAAGCATGGCAAAAACGCAAATGGTAAAACAGATCTCAGACTTAGTGAAATTAACACTTGTCTGGAATTTCAGATCATATAGCCCTCTTCGGAGCAACAAAACAATATGCTACAGGACCTGAACATGACAAAGAAAGATATGGCATGGAGCTACTCCACAAGCTTAACAAAACTCCCTTAGTGACCTTGAGCCAAAAGGGATCAAAAAATATACTAACAAGCACACGAACATAGCAAAAACATAATCAGTTTTCAGACTTAGTGAAAACTGGGACATGCTGAAACATAACTCATGAAGGCATGTTTACGAGCTCGATGCACTCACCACGGTGCAAGTCATGGAAAGACAAGCATACATCCTTCAATAAGGCACAAAATACAAGCTATACATGGCAAGAACAATGGCATAGCATGCACGGATCAACTACAATAGCATCGGCAAAATCGCAAATGAGTTGATGATCTGCCCAGATTCACAACGAAGCAAAAGTAGACCTCGATTGACTCAAGGTAGGGTGCTCCATAATTGCAAACAAAGGCATGGATTGATATAGAATAACAAGATTAACAAAACTCCTTTACTGATCATCCTCAAAAGAGGCACGGATCACTAGGAAACAACAGGAACATATGGCATCATGAACTAAATGATCCTAGACTTAGTGAAATCACTAAGTCCCTGAAAACAGATTTACCGGGTGCCTCACTTTGCAAGCTTGCACAACTCACCACACACATCACAAAAATGCATGGGTTGCACCTCTGGAAAGATAACAAAAACCTTAACAAAACATATGTAGGACTCACAGGCATATCATGCACACAATAATCATGGCAAAAATGACAAAAGTCCAAGGTGAACTAGCAGATCTGACAATTAACTCACGAAGCCTCCTTCTAACAGCATTTCGGGCATCAAGGTGCACTCAAATGAAAATGAGGCAATGGAATTAAATGATGTAATCATCGAGACGAACATTTTGATATGCTATATGCCCAAATCAGAGCTACGGATGCAAAGTTACGGGGCCTCGAACAGGAGCATATGAAGTAAAAATTCTGGCCACTTAGACGAAATTTCAACCTCTCTCAGATCTAGGGCTTGCACGGATTCCGAGACGGGGTCGAGCACTGTTCACGGCGGCGCGCACTATAGCACGGCGGGGGAAGAGGACGGCGGCCGGCGAGGACGAGGCCGCCGGTGGCCAGGGCGGCGGCGCCGGGACCCGCGGC
>NC_041380.1:426577435-426682757 GCF_002162155.2 Triticum dicoccoides
GGCCGGCGAGTCGGCGGCGAGTAGAGGCGGCGTCGGCCGCGGAGAAGAAGGGCGGCGCGGGCGGCGGAGGACGACCCGGGCGGCGGCGGAGGACGACCCGGGCGGCGGCGGCGGCTACGGGCCCCGGGGGCCGGCTGCGGGCCCCGGGGGCCGGCTGCGGGCCTCCCAGGCCGGCGCAGTGGGCGGCGGCGCGCGCCACGTGGCAGCTTCTAACTGGGCGCGGGGGCCGGCGGACGTTGTCCGGTCCGGACGGACAATACCCGGCGCGCGGAGATGCAGTTTTTAGGGTTTCGGGGAGGAAGAAGATCCTAAAACGGGGGGTGTATATATAGGCATAGAGGGAGCTAGGAGAGTCCAAATGAGGTGCGGTTTTCGGCCACGCGATCATGATCGAACGCTCTAGGACATGGAGCAGAGTTTGGTGGGTTTTGGGCCAAATTGGAGGGGTGTTGGGCTGCAACACACACGAGGCCTTTTCGGTCCCTCGGTTAACCGTTGGAGTATCAAACGAAGTCCAAATGGTACGAAACTTGACAGGCGGTCTACCGGTAGTAAACCAAGGCCGCTTGGCAAGTCTCGGTCCAATCTGGAAATGTTTAATCCCCACACACGAAAGAAAGCTAGAATTGACCACCGGAGGAGAATGAAGCGCCGGAATGCAAAACGGACAACGGGGAAAATGCTCGAATGCATGAGATGAACACGTATGCAAATGCAATGCACATGATGACATGATATGATATGCAAGACAATGATAACAACACACGGAGACAAAAACCCGAATCCGAGAAAATAAATATAACTTAACGCCGGAAACGGCAAGAGTTGGAGTACAAATTGGGAAAGTTACATCCGGGGTGTTACAGCCGAGCTGGCCCTTTGAGCTTGAGGGGTAAGTATTTGATGGCGTGGAGATCGTCTCCTCGAGCCATATGGATATGGAGGATATAGTCCTCAATCCAGACCCCAGGGTCTATTGTTCCGTCGTACGCCTCTATGTTTACGGGTTTGAATCCCTCTGGAAATTCATGGTCCAGCACCTCATTGGTGAAACATAGGGGGTGTGCGGCACCTCTGTATTTGGGTGTACCATGGTGTTCGGATGTTTGTTGTGTTGTATTGCACACTGGAGCGCGCTTGCGTGGCCCATATATGGATCTGGTTGCGTCGTC
The DNA here is from genome assembly GCF_002162155.2 of Triticum dicoccoides. NCBI lineage: Eukaryota > Viridiplantae > Streptophyta > Magnoliopsida > Poales > Poaceae > Triticum > Triticum dicoccoides. Next base: position 426,578,608 of record NC_041380.1, read on the forward strand.
CTTTTGATGCGAGCCCTCGCGTGGATCGCGTACTGTCTTATGTGTGGCGTCGTTTGCCGCTCTATATTGGCCGCGAGGTCGTCTATCCGATCGGATGGCCATTTTATTTTCTAATTGCGGGGGATCTAAGGCCTCCTCGTCGAATTCAGGTAGCAACTTTCGCTTCGGGTAGCTCTTGGTGTGGCAATTACCGCCGTACTTCGCTGCAGTGTTGAGTACTTCACTCCATCTGATTCTGAGTGTGTCTTGCGCAGTCCCAAGCCTTTTCTTCTTCTTTTTCAGACTCCTCGAAGTGGCAACAAGCCTTTGATGGGCATTCTGTTACTCCGGGCGCCTGTCCGGTGTGATATCATCCGGACTGTTATCTTCGACGGAGTCGGGTTGTTTGGTTTGATTCTCCATGTTGCCCTGGTCGGGCGATGGTTCACGCTGCTCTATCGTTGGGTCTATGTGACCATTGTTTCTGGCGAGGCGGGATTTGGAGAGGCGCTTACGTCGCCGCTTTGACTGCTTCTCGAGGGAACAACCCTTCGTTGCGTCCTTCCGTTCCTCGTCTTCATTTTCTTTGGGTGTGTCCACCATGTATACATCATATGATGAGGTGGGCATCCAGTGCCCTGTGGGCGGTAGTTCCTGTTTGTTTCCTGCATCGTCGTCCATACCGTCGATGTCTTCGGAGTCGAGGTCGAGCATGTTGGTCAAATCATCGATACTGGCTACTAAGTGGGTGGTGGGTGGGCGGTGAATTTCTTCGTCATCCGTACCCCAATCCTGCCGGACATGGTTCGGCCAGGACTCTCCTGACAAGGAGAGAGACCTTAATGAGTTCAGTATGTCGCCGAAGGGCGAGTGCTGAAAGATATCCACGGAGGTGAACTCCATGATCGGCGCCCAATCGGATTTGATAGGCGCGGGCGCAGGCGGTTCGGAGTCCGTGGCCGGGGAAGAATCCGGTAGTTCGGCATCACGGCTCTCGTGAAGGGTAAGGTCGATATTCGGCTCAATCGCCAATGAGAATGCGGCCTTCGTGGCGGGGTCTATCCCCCTGCCTATGGAACGCGCAGCTGGCTCCGAATTGAAGGTCAGAGCGGTTGCGGGCGCGATCTCCTGGACACTGTCCGATGGCAGAGCTAGATCATGCTCATCGTGGCCGTGTGGCGCACTAGGCAGGCGCTCGAATCCGTCGAAGATCAAGTCTCCGCGGATATCGGCCATGTAGTTTAAGCGTCCAAACCTGACCTAATGGCCAGGGGCGTAACTCTCGATCTGCTCCAGATGGCCAAGCGAGTTGGCCCGCAGTGCGAAGCCACCGAATACAAAGATCTGTCCAGGGAGAAAAGTCTCACCCTGGACTGCATCACTATCTATGATCGAAGGAGCCATCAAGCCTAACGGCGACGACACAGGAACTCTCAATGTAAGCACCAATGTCGGTGTCAAAACCGGCGGATCTCGGGTAGGGGGTCCCAAACTGTGCGTCTAAGGCGGATGGTAACAGGAGGCAGGGGACACGATGTTTTACCCAGGTTCGGGCCCTCTTGATGGAGGTAAAACCCTACGTCCTGCTTGATTATTCTTGATAATATGAGTGGTACAAGAGTTGATCTACCACGAGATCGGAGAGGCTAAACCCTAGAAGCTAGCCTATGGTATGATTGTATGTTGTCCTACGGACTAAAACCCTCCGGTTTATATAGACACCGAAGGGGGCTAGGGTTACACAAGGTCGGTTACAAAGGAGGAGATACACATATCCGTATTGCCTAGCTTGCCTTCCACACCAAGTAGAGTCCCATCCGGACATGGGACGAAGTCTTCAATCTTGTATCTTCATAGTCCAACAGTCCGGCCAAAGGATATAGTCCGGCTGTCCGGAGACCCCCTAATCCAGGACTCCCTCAGCGCTCCAAGCAAAACACATATCATGTGGTAACTAAAAATATAGCTCCAAGTAAAGTTACCGATAGAAGTAGACGAAAGAGGGGATGCCTTCTGGGGCATCCCCAAGCTTTGGCTTTTAGGTATTATTAGATTATCTTGGGGGTGCCATGGGCATCCCCAAGCTTAGGCTCTTGCCACTCCTTGTTCCATAATCCATCAAATCTTTACCCAAAACTTGAAAACTTCACAACACAAAATTTAAAGTAGAAAATCTCGTGAGCTCCGTTAGCGAAAGAAAAGAAAACACCACTTCAAGGTACTGTAATGAACTCATTATTTATTTATATTGGTGTTAAACCTACTGTATTCCAACTTCTCTATGGTTTATAAACTATTTTACTAGCCATAGATTCATCAAAATAAGCAAACAACACACGAAAAACAGAATCTGTCAAAAACAGAACAGTCTGTAGTAATCTGTAGCTAACGCAACATCTGGAACCCCAAAAATTCTAAAATAAATTTCTGGACGTGAGGAATTTATCTATTAACCATCTGCAAAAATAATTAACTAAATATCACTTTCCAAATAAAAATGGCAGCTGTTCTTGTGAGCGCTAAAGTTTCTGTTTTTTACAGCAAGATTAACAAGACTTTCCCCAAGTCTTCCCAACGGTTCTACTTGGCACAAACACTAATTAAACACAAAAAACACAACCAAAACAGAGGATAGATAAATTATTTATTACTAAACAGGATCAAAAGGCAAGGAATAAAAATAAATTTGGGTTGCCTCCCAACAAGCGCTATCGTTTAACGCCCCTAGCTAGGCATAAAAAGGAAGGATAGATCTAGGTGTTGCCATAATAGTAAGATAGATCATTAAAACTCATTCCATATTCTCTATGTTCGGCAGCAAGTTTTCTTTGAGGCAAGCAAAAGTAATCAAAAGGGGTAAATTTAATGGGACAAAAGTCCCCAAGATCAACTTTGGGAGGTATAGGTTCCTCTTTTGGCCCTTTGTATTGCACAACCAATTCATCATTGTAAGCATTCTTTTGACAGAACTTTGTGAGTGTATACTCAAGAGAATATCCTAGTTCATTATTTCGAATGGCCAAATCATCATTAAGTTCAGAAATTCTATCAACTAAAACATTGGTTGGAACCCTTTTTCTATGATTTTCATTGAAAGCAACATAGTCTAGAGATTGAAAACGCATTATTTCTTCTTGATCAAAAAGGATAGCCTCTATGGGAGGATGGCAAGCGTCCACCCTATAATGCGCAAAGATTTATTTGGCCTCTTTTATTATGAATCTAAACTCATGAGCCAAAAAGATAGTAGCGGCATGCTTAACAAAAGAATGTTGAATATTAGAAAATTCTAGGAAAATCCTTTGTATGCAAGGGTGCATGTGTATGAATTGTCTTTCAAGTTCAACTAGAAGCATGGCAATAGCATCTGCAAGACTACTAGTTCTATGAAGGATAAACTACCCATAGAAGGTAAAGCACCGGCACAAGTAAAGAAATCTTGGATAACTCCTTTTCCAATAATATTACCACTACCAATACGGAATTATTTTGTATGTAAGATAGGGGGTTCTTCACCAAGAGCATCAGAATTTTTTATGATATTATTATTATCCATATCGACAATAATTTCCCCAATTTCAGACATAACGGCAGAAAGTGCAAAGGGCAAAACAGAGGCAAATAGAGAAAGAGAGGGAGGATAGAGAGAGAGAGTGCGAATAAAACGGCAAGGGTGAAGTGGGGCAGAGGAAAACAAGAGGCAGATGGCAAATAATGTAATGCGGGAGATAAAGGTTGTGATGGGTACTTGGTATGTTGACTTTTGCGTAGACCTCCCCGGCAATGGCGCCAGAAATCCTTCTTGCTACCTCTTGAGCACTTGCATTGGTTTTCCCTTGAAGAGGAAAGGGTGGTGCAGCAAAGTAGCGTAAGTATTTCCCTCAGTTTTTGAGAGCCAAGGTATTAATCCAGTAGGAGGCCACGCACGAGTCCCTCGTACCTACACAAACAAATAAATCCTTGCAACCAACGCGATAAGGGGTTGTCAATCCCTACACGGTCACTTACGAGAGTGAGATCAGATAGATAATAAGATAATATTTTTGGTATTTTTATGATAAAGATGCAAAGTAAAATAAAAGGCTATAAAAATAACTAAGTATTGGAAGATTAATATGATGGGAGATAGACCCAGGGGCCATAGGTTTCACTAGTGGCTTCTCTCGAGAGCATAAGTATTCACGGCGGGTAAACAAATTACTGTTGAGCAATTGACAGAATTGAGCATAATTATAAGAATATCTAGGTATGATCATGTATATAGGCATCACATCCGAGACAAGTAGACCGACTCCTGCCTGAATCTACTACTATTACTCCACACATCGACCGCTATCTAGTATACAACTAGAGTATTAAGTTCAAGAGAACAGAGTAACGCTTTAAGCAAGATGACATGATGTAGAGGGATAAACTCATGCAATATGAAATAAACCCCATCTTGTTATCCTCAATGGCAACAATACAATACATGCCTTGCTGCCCCTACTGTCACTGGGAAATGATACCGCAAGATTGAACCCAAAGCTAAGCACTTCTCCCATTGCAAGAAAAATCAATCTAGTAGGCCAAACCAAACTGATAATTCGAAGAGACTTGCAAAGATAACCAATCATACATAAAAGAATTCAGAGAAGATTCAAATATTGTTCATAGATAAACTTGATCATAAACCCACAATTCATCGATCTCAACAAACACACCGCAAAAGAAGATTACATCGAATAGATCTCCACAAAAGAGGGGGAGAACTTTGTATTCAGATCCAAAAAGAGAGAAGAAGCCATCTAGCTAATAACTATGGACCCGTAGGTCTGAGGTAAACTACTCACACTTCATCGGAAGGGCTATGGTGTCAATGTAGAAGCCCTCTGTGATCGATGCCCCCTCCGGCGGAGCTCCGAAACAGGCCCCAAGATGGGATCTCGTGGATACAGAAATTTACGGTGGTGGAATTAGGGTTTTGGCTCCGTATCTGGTAGTTTGGGGGTACGTAGGTATATATAGGAGGAAGGAGTACGTCAGTGGAGCAACAGGGGGCCCACGAGGGTGGAGGGCGCGCCTAGGGGGGTAGGCGCGCCCCCTACCACATGGCCTCCTGGGTGATGTCTTGACGTAGGGTCCAAGTCCTCTGGATCATGTTCGTTCCGAAAATCACATTCCCGAAGGTTTCATTCTGTTTGGACTCCGTTTGATATTCTTTTTCTGCGATACACTAAAATAGGCAAAAAACAACAATTCTGGGTTGGGCCTCCAGTCAATAGGTTAGTCCCAAAAATAATATAAAAGTGTATAATAAAGCCCAATAATGTCCAAAACAGAATATAATATAACATGGAACGATCAAAAATTATAGATACATTGGAGACGTATCAATGCTCCACACATTCAGGAGCTCATCAACTCCAAGATGGGCACAGGAACATATATGTTGGATAAGGAGCATCTACCCCTGCATCCTGGATTTGAAGACAACACAATTGTGATGAATGAGGAGGAACCATCATCAATTGAAGCACAAGAGAAGAGAGCCAAAGCAAAGGTTGGGAAAGCTGCCAAGATGCCAAGTGTTGAAGAGGCATCTCAGGTTTTCCTGAAGAGCAAGCAAGATCAACTTGCATATCTGATCCAGTCTACACTGAGGATTGAGAAGGGCTTGGCCACCCTGACTCAAAACAAGGAGAGCTTGGAGAGTATGGTAGAAACTAAGTTTTATGATCTTGATCTGAAGGTAACTGAGATTCAAACAGCAGTTGAGCAGCTTCAGGAGGAAGCAGAAGAGAAGAGAGGCAAGGCAACCACAGATGCATTTCAGCGAGTGCCAAGGAGTCAAAGGTCTTCTGCCGTGCCAGTGATAGATTCCAGAGCTACAGCATCAGCACCAGCAACTACAGCTCTAGTGCCACCTCCAGCAGCCAGTCCACTAGCTCCAACTACATCAATAGATGCCTTTGTCCTTGGAGTTCTCTCTACACCACCTCCCGAAGACCAAGCCTGGGAGACACATAGCACTATGCATATTTGAACTTTTTGGTAACTTGTTGCCAAAGGGGGAGAAATATGTATAGATCATAGGCTTCGAGAGAGTGTTTTGCGTCTTTGCCTTTGGTTGAACTTTTTATTGTGTGAGATACTTGTGTGATCATGTGATTGATCATTTGCTACCTTAATGCTTGTTTAGATGATACTATCTTTTATATCCATATATGATCATTCACTTGCTTGGTGATGAGTGCATGCTTTTAATTTCTATCATTTTGAGCGCTCCACCAAGATGTATGTGACATGGAAGAGGAACCCATGATCCTGATCGATTGTGCATTTGCATTCAAAAGAAAATTTTAAATAATGCACAAATTTAGGGTGAGCTCTTGCTTATCACATACTTATCAACCCTGTTCAAGAATTCATCCGATTAACCAGTTAACTTGCCGATTAATCCCTACTCATAGGGTCCCCGAGTAGTCGATTACCCGATAAATCGTCCGATTAATTGATTAAATGGCCGATTAACTTGCCGATTAGCCTATTAATCCCCTACTCACGAGCTGACCGAGCAGCTACTAGTTAACAATTTCCTCAACAATGCTTCTCAAAGTGACGATATTTTTCAATCTTATTATCATTTGTCGAAGCTTTGATCTATATGTTGTCATCAATTACCAAAAAGGGGGAGATTGAAAGTGCAACTATCCCTGGGTGGTTTTGGTAATTCCTAACAACATATAGCCCATTGAGCTAATGATATTTCAAGATAAATATTTCAGGAAAGCTCAATGTTTGGCATGGCATGGATTAGAAAGTGGACCCCTGAAAATACTAAGAACACATGTTGGCTCAAGCTCAGGACTCTACATTTTACTTTTAGTGATCCAAGATCACATTGAGTCCATAGGAAAAGCCAATACTATTAAAAGGGGATGAGATGTTTCTTAATGAGTTACTTGCTCAAAATGCTTAGTGATATGCTCCAAAACCCTCAACTACTTTCTCATATGCACGTATGTCCCAAACCAAAAGTCAAACTCAGCCCCACCGAAATTTCCTACCCGGCGCCACCGAGTTCACTTGACATAGCCACTGCCACAAACCCTAGTCATTTCGTCTCACCGAGATGGGATTGCAAACTCTCTATTTCCCTTCATAACATTTCGGTCTAACCGAGATGAGCGATCGGTCCCACCGAGTTCGCAATGCAAACTCTCTGTTTCTCCTTCGTAATGTTTTGGTCTAACCGAGATGAGCGAATTGGTCCCACCGAGTTTGCGTGGCCAACTCTTTGTTTGCCTATTACCAAAATCGGTCCCACCAAGTTTGTGTAATCAGTCCCACCGAGTTTGTGTAATCGGTCTCACCGAGATTAAGTTATGCTCTAACCCTAATGGAATCGGTCCCACCGAGTTGACATGTCGGTCCCACCGAAAATCCTAACATTCACATTTTGAACTAAACCGGTCTGATCGAGTTTCATGATTCGGTCCCACCGAGTTGGTGATTTGTGTGTAATGATTAGATTTTGTGTGGAGGCTATATATACCCCTCCACCCACTCTTCATTCATGGAGAGAGCCATCAGAACATGCCTGCACTTCCAACATACATTTTCTGAGAGAGAGTCACCTACAATTCTAGTGAGGTCAAGATATTCCATTCCAATCACATAATTCTTGATCTCTAGCCTTCCCCAAGTTGCTTTCCACTCAAACCCTCTTTCCACCAAATCCAATCCTATGAGAGAGCTGAGTGTTGGGGAGACTATCATTTGAAGCACAAGAGCAAGGAGTTCATCATCAACACACCATCTATTACCTTTTGGAGAGTGGTGTCTCCTAGATTGGTTAGGTGTCACTTGGGAGCCTCCGTCAAGATTGTGGAGTTGAACCAAGGAGTTTGTACGGGCAAGGAGATCACCTACTTTGTGAAGATCTACCATAGTGAGGCAAGTCCTTCATGGGCGATGGCCATGGTGGGATAGACAAGGTTGCTTCTTCGTGGACCCTTCGTGGGTGGAGCCCTCGGTGGACTCGCGCAACCGTTACCCTTCGTGGGTTGAAGTCTCCATCAACATGGATGTATGATGGCACCACCTATCGGAACCACGCCAAAAATCTCCATGTCTACATTGCATTTGCTCCTCCAAACTCCTCCCTTTACCTTCATATGCAATTGTTTTACATTCCGCTGCTATACTCTTAGAATTGCATGTGTAAGTTGATTACTTGACTTGTGCTAAGTTGTTAAAATCTGCCAAGACTTAAAATTGGGAAAAGGCTAGATTTTTATTTGGTCAAGTAGTCTAATCACCCCCCTCTAGACATACTTTCGATCCTACACCCCTTCCTTCCTTCTCCTTCTCACTTCCCTTTTTCCTATTCCATGTGGGAGGTGGAATCCTACTAGGACTAGGGAGTCCTAGTAGGACTCCACACTTTGGGTGCACCCTATGAGGGCCGGCCTCCTCATCCCTCCATCCTTTATGTACGTGGCCAGGGGGCACCCCATAGACACACAAGTTGATTGTTTCCAACCGTGTGCGGTGCCCCCCTCCACCATAATCCACCTCGGTCATATCGTAGCGGTGCTTAGGCGAAGCCCTGTTCCGATAGCATCATCACCACCACCGTCATCACATCGTCGTGCTGACGAAGCTCTCCCTCGACACTCTGTTGGATCGTGAGTTCGTGGGACGTCACCGAGTTAAACTTGTGCAGATCGCGGAGGTGTCGTACTTTCGGTACTAGGATCGGTTGATCGTGAACTGACGAGGCTCTCCCTCGACACTCTGCTGGATCGTGAGTTCGTGGGACGTCACCGAGTTGAACTTGTGTAGATCGCGAAGGTGTCGTACTTTCAGTACTAGGATCGGTCGATCGTGAAGACGTACGACTACATCAACCGTGTTGTCATAACGATTCCGCTTACGGTCTATGAGGGTACGTGGACAACACTTTTACCCTCTCGTTGCTATGCATCACCATGATAGATCTTGCATGTGCGTAGGAATTTTTTTGAAATTACTGCGTTCCCCAACAGTGGCATCCGAGCCAGGTCTATGCGTAGATGTCATATGCACGAGTAGAACACAAAGGATTTGTGGGTGTGGGTATATACATATTGCTTGCCGTCACTAGTTGATTCTTGATTCGGTGGTATTGTTGGATGAAGCAGCCCAGACCGACATTACGCGTATGCTTATGCGAGACTGGTTCTACCGACGTGCTTCGCACACAGGTGGCTGGTGGGTGTCAGTTTCTCCAACTTTTGTTGAATCGGATTCAATGAACAGGGTTCTTTCTGAAGATCAAAAAACAGTCACTATACCGCGTTGTGGTTTTTGATGCATAGGTAAGAACGGTTCTTGCTCGGCCCGTAGCAGCCACATAAAACTTGCAACAACAAAGTAGAGGACGTCTAACTTGTTTTTGTAGGGCTTGTTGTGATGTGATATGGTCAAGACGTGATGAGCTATAAGTTGTTGTATGAGATAATCATATTTTTGTTGGATTTATCGGCAACTGGCAAAAGCCTTATGGTTGTCTCTTTATTGCATAAGATGCAAGCGCCAAATAATTGCTTTACTTTATCACTATGTGATAGCAATAGTTGCAAGAGCAATAGTTGGCGAGACGACCATGTGATGACATGTTGATAGAGATCAAGATGATGAAGATCATGGTGTCATGCCGGTGATGATAGAGATCATGATGGTACTTTGGAGATGGATATCAAACGCGCAAGATGATCATGGCCATATCATGCCACATATTTTGATTGCATGTGATGTTTATCCTTTATGCATCTTATTTTTCTTAGTTCGGCGGTAGCATTATGAGATGATCTCTCACTAAATTTCAAGGTATAAGTGTTCTCCCTGAGTATGCACCATTGCGACAGTTCGTCGTGCCGAGACACCACGTGATGATCGGGTGTGATAAGCTCTACGTTCACATACAACGGGTACAAGCCAGTTTTGCACACGCGGAATACTTAGGTCAAACTTGACGTGCCTAGCATATGCAGATATGGCCTCGGAACACTAGAGACCGAAAGGTCGAGTGTGAATCATATAGTAGATATGATCAACATAGTGATGTTCACCATTGTAAACTACTCCATCTCACATGGTCATTTAGATGACTAGAGGGATGTCTATCTAAGTGGGAGTTCTTAAGTAATATGATTAATTGAACTTTAATTTACCATGAACTTAGTCCTGATAGTATTTGCATAACTATGTTGTAGATCAATAGCTCGCGATGTAGCTCCCCGTTTATTTTTGATATGTTCCTAGAGAAAAACTATGTTGAAAGATGATAGTAGCAATGATGCGGACTAGGTCCGTGATCTGAGGATTATCCTCATTGTTGCACAGAAGAATTATGTCCTTGATGCACCGCTAGGTGACAGACCTATTGCAGGAGCAAATGCAGACGTTATGAACGTTTGGCAAGCTCGGTATGATGACTACTTGATAGTTTAGTGCACCATGCTTTACAGCTTAGAACCGGGACTTCAAAAATGTTTTGAACGCCACGGAGCATATAAGACGTTCCAAGAGTTGAAATTGTTATCTCATACTCATGCCCGTGTCAAGAGGTATGAGACCTCTGACAGTACTTTGCCTACAAGATGGAGGAGAATAGCTCAACGAGTGAGCATGTGCTCAGAATGGCTGGGTACTACAATCACTTGAATTAAGTGGGAGTTAATATTCCCGATAAGATAGTGGTTGACAGAGTTCTCTAGTCACTATCACCAAGTTACTAGAACTTCGTGATGAACTATAATATGCAAGGGATAACGGAAACGATTCCCAAAGCTCTTCATGATGCTGAAATCGGCGAAGGTAGAAATCAAGAAAAAGCATCAAGGGTTGATGGTTGACAAGACCACTAGTTTCAAGTGAAAGGGCAAGGGAAAGAAAGGTAACTTCAAGAAGAATGGCAAGCAAGTTGCCACTCCCATGAAGAAGCCTAAAGCTAGACCTAAGCCTGAAACTGAGTGCTTCTACTACAAAGGGAATGATCACTGGAAGCGGAACTACCCCAAATACTTGGCGGATAAGAAGGATGGCAAAGTGAACAAAAGTATATTTGATACACATGTTATTGATGTGTACTTTACTAGTGTTCATAGTAACCCCAGGGTATTTGATACCGGTTCAGTTACTAAGATTAGTAACTCGAAATAGGAGTTGCAAAATGAACAGAGACTAGTCAAGGGCAAGGTGACGATGTGTGTTGGAAATGATTCCAAGGTTGATAAGATCACCATTGCATACTCCTTTTATCTTCGAGATTAGTGTTGAACCTAAAATAAATGTTATTTGGTGTTTGCGTTGAGCATGAATATGATTGGATCATATTTATTGCTACAATTTTTCATTTAAGTCAAAGAATAATTGTTATTATGTTTACATGAATAAAAGCTTCTATGGTCATACACTTAATATAAATGGTTTATTGAATCTCGATCGTAGTGATACACATATTCATAATATTGATGCCAAAAGATGCAAAGTCGATAATGATAGTGCAACATACTTGTGGCACTACCATTTAGGTCATATTGGTGTAAAGCGCATGAAGAAACTCCATGCGGATGGACTTTTGGAATCACTTGATTATGAATCATTTGATGCTTGCGAACCATGCCTCATGGGCAAGATGACTAAGACTCCGTTCTCCAGAACAATGGAGCGAGCCATTTACTTATTGGAAATAATACATACCGATGTATGCGGTCCGATGAGTGTTGAGGCTCATGGCGGGTATCGTTATTTTTTGACCTTCATAGATGATTTGAGCAGATATGAGTATATCTACTTAATGAAACACAAGTCTGACATGTTTGAAAAGTTCAAAGAATTTCAGAGTGAAGTGGAGAATCATCATAACAAGAAAATAAAGTTTCTATGATCTGATCGCGGAGATGAAATATTTGAATTACGAGTTTGGCCTTCAATTGAAACAATGTCGAATAGTTTCGCAACTCACGTCACCTGGAACACCACAGCGTAATGGTGTGTCCGAACGTCATAACCGTACTTTATTAGATATGGTGCGATCTATGATGTTTCTTACCGATTTACCACTCTAGTTTTGGGGTTATGCATTAGAGACAGTTGCATTCACATTAAATAGGGCACCATCTAAAAATCTGTTGAGATGACACCGTATGAACTATGGTTTAGCAAGAAACCTAAGCTATCATTTCTTAAAGTTTAGGGTTGCAATGCTTATGTGAAAAAAAGGTTTTAGCCTGATAAGCTCAAACCCAAATCAGAGAAGTGTGTCTTCATAGGATACCCAAAAGAAATTGTTGGGTACACCTTCTATCACAGATCCGAAGGCAAGATCTTTGTTGCTTAAAATGGATCCTTTCTAGAGAAGGAGTTTCTCTCGGAAGAAGTGAGTGGGAGGAAAGAAGAACTTGATGAGGTAATTTTTCCTTCTCCCGAATTGGAAAGTAGCTCATCACAGAAATTAGTTCCAGTGATGCCTACACCAATTAGTGAGGAAGTTAATCATGATGATCATGAAACTTCGGATCAAGTTACTACCGAACCTCGTAGGTCAACCAGAGTACGTTCCGCACCAGAGTGGTATGGTAATCCTGTTCTGGAGGTCATGTTACTTGACCATGATGAACCTAAAAACTATGAGGAAGCGATGATGAGCCCAGATTCCGCAAAATGGCTTGAGGCCATGAAATCTGAGATGGGATCCATGTATGAGAACAATGTATGGACTTTGATTGACTAGCCCGATGATCGGTGAGTCATTGAGAATAAATGGATATTCAAGAGGAAGACGAACGATGATAGTAGTGTTACTATCTACAAAGCTTGAATTGTCGCAAAACGTTTTCGACAAGATCAAGGTGTTGACTACGATGAGATTTTATCACTCGTATCGATGCTTAAAAGTCTGTCTGAATCATGTTAGTAGCTGCCGCAATTTATGAAATCTGGCAAATGGATGTGAAAACTGCATTCCTTGATGGATTTCTTAAAGAAGAGTTGTATATGATGCAACCAGAAGGTTTTGTCAATCCTAAAGGTGCTAACAAAGTGAGTAAGCTCCAGCGATCCATCTATGGACTGGTGCAAGCATCTCAGAGTTGGAATATATGCTTTGATAAAGTGATTAAAGCATATGGTTTTATACAGACTTGCGGTGAAGCATGTATTTACAAGAAAGTGAGTGGGAACACTACAATATTTCTAATAAGTATATGTGAATGACATATTGTTGATCGGAAATAATGTAGAATTTTCTGGAAAGCATAAAGGAGTGTTTGAAAGGAGTTTTTCAAAGAAAGAACTCAGTGAAGCTACTTACATATTGACCATCAAGATCTATAGAGATAGATCAAGACGCTTGATATATTTTCAATGAGTGCATACCTTGACAAGATTTTGAAGTAGTTCAAAATAGAACAGTCAAAGAAGGAGTTCTTGCCTGTTTTGCAAGGTGTGAAGTTGAGTAAAGACTCAAAACCCAACCGCGGCAGAAAATAGAAAGAGAATGAAAAGTCATTCCCTATGCCTCAGTCATAGGTTCTATAAAATATGCTATGCTATGTGCCAGAACTATTGTGTACCTCACCATAAGATCGGCAAGAGGGTACAATAGTGATCTAGGAGTGGATCATTGGACAGCGGTCAAAAATATCCTTAGTGGGATAAGGAAATATTTCTCGGTTATGGAGGTGACAAAGAGTTCGTCGTAAAGAGTTACATCGATGCAAGCTTTGACACCGATCTGGATGACTCTAAGTCTCGATCTAGATACATATTAAAAGTGGGAGCAGTTAGCTAGAGTAGCTCCGTGCAAAGCATTGTAGACATAGAAAATTTGCAAAATACATACGGCTCTGAATGTGGCAGACCCGTTGACTAAATTTCTCTCACAAGCAAAACATGATCACTCTTCGGGTGTTAATCACATAGCGATTGAACTAGATTATCGACCCTAGTAAACCCTTTGGGTGTTAGTCACATGGAGATGTGAACTAATCACATAAAGATGTGAACTATTCGTGTTAAATCACGTGACGGTGTGAACTAGATTATTGACTCTAGTGCAAGTGGGAGACTGAAGGAAATATGCCCTAGAGGCAATAATACAGTTGTTATCTATATTTCCTTATATCATGATAAATGTTTATTATTCATGCTATAACTGTATTAATCGGAAACTTAGTACATGTGTGAATACATAAACAAACAGAGTGTCACTGGTATGCCTCTACTTGAATAGCTCATTAATCAAAGATGGTTAAGTTTTGTAGCCATGGACAAAGAGTTGTCATTTGATAAGCGGGATCACATCATTAGAGAATGATGTGATTGACTTGACCCATCCATTAGCTTAGCACGGTGATTGTTACAGTTTCATTGCTACTGCTTTCTTCATGACTTATACATGTTCCTCAGACTATGAGATTATGCAACTCCCGAATACCGGAGGAACACCTTGTGAGCTATCAAACGTCACAACGTAACTGGGTGATTATAAAGATGCTCTACAGGTGTCTCTGATGGTGTTTGTTGAGTTGGCATAAATCAAGATTAGGATTTGTCACTCCGAGTATCGGAGAGGTATCTCTAGGCCCTCTCAGTAGAGGCTAGGGGACTCGGGTCAGGGCGGGATGAGTGCTGCTATATGGTTTGAACCCTCTATCTGTAGATCATTCCTTTTACTGATTTCTAGCTTTTCATAGGCACAAGTAGTTGATCACTTAGACGTACAAGATTCTGAAAGGATTGTTCTCTCTAGGCACATCTTAGGAAGGATTCCGTGTCCCTCCAACTCCATCCATCGGGCGGTGTCTTTTCATTCGAAGAAGCTGTCGAAGCGATAGCCATGTCTGATCCCCATATCTATGAAAGAGCAAGGTCTTCCTAGTGGAGTCTAGAAAAAGAGCCGGGTATTCTAAGTGGAGTCTGGAATGAGACCTGCTGCCTCTGGCTTAACCATTAGCTGCTCTATCTGTTATTGGCATGGCATTCCTGAACCCATAAAAAAAGAAGGATTAGGATACATCCATCGAAATAGACTAGGAGGCCTCTCACTAGCGCTATATAAGTTGCCGGATTCCCTTTCACTTAAATCCATTCCAACAGTCTATTTGTCGTAAGCCCTTTTAGCAGCAATCCAAACATCCCTCCATCTGCATCTCCCTAACAGTCTCTGCACGTGGATCTCTTCTACTAGTGATTCAATTGGGGCCAATCCTGCCGCATCCACTTCCTTCTATCAATTAGTGGAATCCCCAAAAGTGGAAGAAGTTCTTTGCGCTAAATGCCTTCTTTGCAAGCCGTGGTCCCACAACGAACCGAAATGGCCATCAGAAAGCAGATTCATTTTATGATAGAAAAAGAATCTGCTTTCTTCTGGCACATGTATTTCTAAAAGGACTCCATCTTTGGAAAAGCTTGTTTGCACCTTGCATCGAATTAAACCACTCCTTTCACCGTGGATAAAGACTTGGTGGGTGGGGATGAGACGCTAAGGTAGGGTTCGGTCTGGATGAAACTATCTTTAACATGAGCTTCTTCCTTGTGCGAAGTACCAACTTATTGGAATTCAGCATTGCATATTCACTACCGAGATCTCTTATAAGTTTTGGGACCAGAATGAATTCTTCCTAAAGACGCCGTAAAGGGTGCGGTTTAGCAACCAAGCATACAATGACCGAAACCAACAGCTCCATCATTTCTGAGAACTTCTCTCTCGCATAGAGGAGATCTTGGCACTACTTTATGTGTTCAATCCAGGGAGCCGCCCTCTTCTTCATATCTTGCTTGATATTGGTTTCATAATGAAAAGAGGAAGGAGTGTCGAAGCGATGTCGCTTCTCTGCTCTTAGCTCTTTGCTCGAGATGATGTGATTTGATCGATCAGTCTAGAATCTGTAACCAATTGGCTAAGTCGATAAGTCATTGCGGACACTCGCCATCCTCTCATATCGAAAGACGAACAACAACTTCCGGGATAAAACGGAGGGCTAAAACCTGAGCCTCTTTTTCCATCCCAGGGGGTAGCGATTTCAAGAGTACTTGGTTTAAAACTTCCAGTTTATTCAAGTAGTTTCACTCGATGAAAAATGCATGCAAAATGCATTCTACTGTTGATTCTCTATCAGGCATTACACCTCTGTCCCAAGCTGTTCGTGTTAAGGTGGCCGATGGCGCTGAGTTAACTTCCTTGTTTCTTCTGCTTGATTTGATCTTTGCAAGTATCTGCTGATACCGCTCCATCACATCAGCCAAGGAGCCCCACATTCCAGAGTGCAATGAATGCAACTCAGAAGCCATTCTTATCTGTCTATGCCTCATATCTTGGATCCGGGTCTGCATATGAATAGTATTCGTATCACAGCCGAGCAAGAGGATTGACTTACTCATTTCAAGCGGAAGTGGGGATTGAACCCAGTAGATACCTAGCAGCTAAAAGAGGTCCAAAGCACCGGATATGGCTCAAATAGTCCTTATAGAAATGATCTACGAACTATAACCTTTCGATAAGAAAGATTAGTTACACAAGATATATTATTCTTTCTCACTTCCTCTAGAAACCAAAGGGATAAGGAGTGGGAGTTGAAAGCGACAGAGATAAAGTACCAGTAGCTGCAGTCATAGGTGGAAGCCTTTCTTTCTTCTTGCACATATTGAGCTTGGCGCTCCTTGAGATCTCGGAATAGCTCCGAACCAACGACCTTGAGCGGGTCTCCTCAAAACCACTGTAACTACCCGCTGCGAGCCATGGTCCTTGTATGCTAAGGTGGAGATTAATTAATTGCTGCCACAGCAGGCGCCTATCTGTAGACAGATTGGATCGATAAATATAAAAAAATGTCAAGCTTTGCAAGGTCCCCTTCTCAGAACAACAGCAAGTCAGCACCAGGTCAAATTCTCCAATTATGGTAATATACCATAAACAATCATCCTTTAGGAGCTATATTATAGTTGGCCATAAGGTCACACCCCTTCTTCATTCCATTTTCTATTTTAGAACTTCGGGTTTCAAAGACTTTTCCCACAATAGAGGCTTTGTTCTTTTTGAGCAGAAAGAATGAATCTAGTATCGACGGAATGGTATCTATCTTCTTAATATTCGTTTTCCAGGGGAATGAGCCAACCCACACAAGAGTGCCTACTAGCTTGTCACGAACGCAGAGGAAAAGAAGTAAGATACCCCCGCCCCCAAGCCGGGACCCCTTCTTCTTGTACCGCTAGTGGTCTTGGATAAAGAACCACAAGAGCAACCTGAGGTAGTCGAGGAGGAGCCACAAGAGCAAGATGGAGGTTAAAATGAGACAGGTGGTAATACTTCTTTGGAATTGCCGCTTGCACTATGCAGAGAGACTAGGACTAATGCTAGAAAGCCTCCGGTCCGATATGGCTATGAGCATGACATTGCAAATTGAGTTTCAGACTCTTGTCTCACCCGCACACAAAGCATTCATTGCATCTCTACAATCAGTGTCTATTCCAAAGGATTGGAAGGCTACAAAGCTGGATCCCCGGTGGAAAGAAAGACGCAATGAAGGAGGAGCTCGGCGCACTTCAGAAGAACAAGACGTGGGATCTTCTTCCACTCCCAGCAGGAAAAAGAGTAGTTGGATGCAAATGGGTGTTCACCGTAAAACAGACTCCAGAGGGTAAGGTGGATAGATAGAAGGCAAGGCTAATTGCAAAAGGTTATAGGAAGATGGGAGATAGACTATGATGAGACCAAAGCACTAGTGGCGAAGATGGACATGGTGAGAACCTTAATCTCATGCGCAGTCAACTTACTTTGGGTGGCCTTTACATTAGCTAGATGTGAAGAATGCTTTTCTTCATGGTGGTTATTTACAAGAAGAGATCCATATGGACATTCCTCCAAGTTTTGGAACAAACAGACTGATGGGAAGGTGTGCAGGCTCAAGAAATCTTTGTATGGCTTGGAACAGTCGCCACGGGTGTGGACAGGTTTAGGAGAGTTGTTTGTGGTATAGGCTACTCTCAGTGTAATGGAGATCATACAATACCGGCATAGACGAATCCATATCACCATTTTGGCGGTGTATGTGGATGATATTGTGATTATTGGAGACGATGTTGAAGAAATCAAATGTTTGAAGGCAAGACTGGGAGAAGCGATTGAGCTAAAGGATCTTGGACCTCTTCGATACTTCCTTCGGATTGAGATTGTTCCGTCGAAGAAGGGGGTAACATTAAGTATAGTGAATAGGTAGCTGATTGTTTTACTAAACGAGTAGGTCCTTGTGAGGGTTTAGCAAGTTGTAACAAGATAGGCATGTTAGATATCTTTAGCCAGGGGAGTGTTGAGTATTGGGCTGGGATGTATAGTGTGTGTTAGGCCCCATGGCCCATGTACCTTGTATGTATAGCAGCACATAGGAGCAATGGAAGAGATTGATGATCACTCATCAAATACCCATGAAACGAATCCAGACTCAGTGAGTGGTGAAGACCACTGACCCCAATAGGAATACGGAAGACCTAATTATTGAAGAGAATAGTACAATTAACAACTAAACCTAAAGGGATCCACTTGTCATAGAAGCAGTCTATAACTAATAGGAAGCTCCTATCTCTTACTTGATATCTGATTGATCTTGCAGAGCCGAATTGTTTGAACTTGATCGACCTTAAACGCTAGATCAATTCTAGGATGACATCATATAATATACGTGAGGCTCAACCGATGATTTTGATTAGACACTTCTCCTTGTTGAATGGGAATGAAGGAAGAGTGTTGAACGACTAAAGCTAACAGCCAGCCCGGATACCTAAACTGAAGAGGATGTCCCACCATAGCAAGATATGATACAGACCAATTAACTGGTAAGCCAACCTTCCCCATTGCGTTTCTTTCAACTAACTAGAAAAAGAAGGGGGCTCTTACGCGACTAGGCTGAGGAAACCTCCACTACTGGCTGAACTGAAACTCATCATCCCATCCATTCCATCAAGTAAGTACGGGTCCCCAGTGACATATTAAAGAATGCCAACTTTCTCCCAACCGGTCTGTGAGAAGAAATGCCTAGATACTCGGTATGAGGAGAGCTCGGTAAGCAGGCAAAGAGCAGGGTTGGGTAGGCTGAGCCTCTTCCGGGGCAGGAAATTGGTCTATACCCGTAGTTGCTTTTGTTTTTTCGTATGGCACTCTTAAGGTGATTTGCGAAATTGTTGTTTCTGACTGTAGCCTGTAAGAAAAAGAAGTGTGTCTGCATCGATCGCATCAAGATTAATCTATGTTATTTTTCATACGCATTTCATTTCACTGGGCTGCGGTTGGCCTTAGCTTTAGTAGCAGGGTTGGCGCTTTCTTTTCAATGAGGGAATGGCTGGCGCTATCACCCATGGCACCTTAATCCTCAACAAGAAGTGAGTAGTTGGCATTTCCGGTTTCCAAACAAATGGATACAAATTGACCTTGTGGATCCGATGATACCACGCCTGGGAGACTTTCAGAAGAATAAGAAGAAGAAGGCGGATTCAATTCTTCAAGTCAAAGTCAAGGGCTACTGGCAGTTTCCTATCAATAACGATCATTTGGATCTATAATCATTGAAAGAGGTCTCTATATTACAACAATTGAGAGTTGCCTCTTGCTATCACTACCTCGTACCAATCAAGGAGCTCTAAAGCTGCTGAGCTGGCCGGGCGGGACCACTAGCTTCCGGTAATATGTGCTTGTCACTTCACTCGAGCCTTGAGAGAATCTGCCAAAGCCTATATCTACAAAAACGAAAGAGAAAGAAATAAGCAAATCTGAATAAGTTGATAGGAGGGAGTGCGGTGTTCTGTTCAAGATTTCTCTCAAGCCTAAACCTTCAAAGCTAACTAGTAGGCTTTGGATCCATGGCTCTGACCTGGTGGAAGGTACTCTCCAGTAGCAAAAGTGAGTTCTACGAAAAATAGTGATTCTGCTTTCCTCCGCAATTTGGTCCATAGTAAGAAAAGGTAAGGTTGTGTAAGATATGGGAACTCGTAACCGACTATCGAACACAACTGAGAGTTCACTACTGGTCAAGTACACCAATTCCACTCATGTTAAACTTACTGGAAAAAAACTCTAGTAAAATGGTAAGATGAATCAGTCAAAGGCAATTCAATATCCGAATCATCATAATAAGAATAGGGCCTCGATCAGAGCATATACTACCAGATAGAGAGCGAGGCAGATGGAGGGGATTATGGTTCCAATTTGTTGGCAGGTGCTTTCGCTGTAAAAGCAAAGGAACTTTTCAAGAGTTTCGATGAATTGAAAACCGGTTCTGCTTCGCTCTTGCTTCGTGGTCTTGAGCAAGGAACTACTCAGATTCGCACCCTGATGTTTATTGGAAGGAAAAGCCAGAAAGCAAAGAGGTTTGGTTTACATATGGTGGAAGGTCACATTTTCCAGTCGGAATGACGGAGCTCTAAATAAAAGGTATGAAATCCAATCCCTTATCTTTCTTAAGTGTAGAGATGAAAGCCAAGAATGAAGTCGTCTCATCTCGTATGGTAGCCTATTCTTTACCTCTCATTCCAGGGTTGGATGCAACATTTCTATGTTATAGATAGGTGAGTTGAGCAATACTTCTTTTCGAGGATTTCCACAAGTCCGTCCGAGTTGAGGGGCTAGAGCTTGAATCCGGTCGGTTGTCCAACAATGCCGTAGTTGAATAAGCATTTCCTTTATTTACTTCTAGAAGGACTCGAAGTGAGACCAGAGAGAGAAGAGTTTTCCCGCAAACCATAGCGACTAGCTAGTCTCAAAACAAAAGAGTTCTTTTTACAGTAGCGGGGTTGGGAAAGTAAGGAAAGTCAAGCCCGATGATTCTGTGGGAAGGGACGGATTTCGAATTCCTTTTTCCTTCCTTTTTACGCCACATCCTCCCAATCCTTGAAGATATGAAGCAATATTTTATTAAGACCAAGTGAAGGTTGGTATGGCCCAATCCCATCATTTAAATGAGAGTGAATCGAGGGAATGGAATCTAGACTATAGATTGAACAAGAAAAAAAATGCAATCTATTCATTCATTCATCTTATCTTCCATTTTAGAAAGTAGCAAGCAGCGAATAAAACGGCTGCAGCAAGAAGTTTCGCATTCTAACTCGAAACGGATTTCACGCATTGAAAGTGTCATCCCTTGCTTTGTTCTAACCGCCCTTCCTTTAAGTTATAGTATTCGAAACTCTTCCTAGAATTAGATTGTTTATTTAGTATAGAATAGGAGAAGAAGGGCTTCATTGCCCCCGGTATTCCTGCATGTAGCTTTGAAAAGGGTGAGGTGTTGTTCAGGGTTCCCTACCCCATTCAACATTTTGCATTTTGGCACAGTATAGTATACCCCTTCCTTGGGTATGGTACCATATCAAATTCACTAGGGCCCCTTTCCTCTCTTTTTGTTGGCAACCCCTGTCAATGTATGTTTGATTTGGGAGGCTACCAATTCTGGAATTTCTTCTCGAGACATCCCCGTCAGTCAACTTCTCTTCGGGATGGGTCGTTGGTCTTTGTGGGAGATAATGTGTTAGCCATGGTAGAAGTTGCTCCCTGAGTAGGCATGGGCGCCCGCCTAGATGAAGGGATTTTCTCATCTTGAGGTGTCGGGAGGAGTAAAGGAGATTGACTCTTCTCTGTCATTAACCTTTTTATTGACACTAGATCTTTATATAGTCAATTTTTGGGAGGAGTATCGTATCGGTAGGCACAGATCATTGGTATTGGATGTATCATTAGGTTGTGCCGAGTCAAATCAGCGGAGCTTATTTTTTCTGTTGCAGAAAAGAGATCCCTTACCCTTTCTTTAGAAAATGATGAATATGAAGTCCGGGAGGCTGCGGGTACTATGGATCCTCTGACTCCCCATCGGGTTACCTTCCTGGATCTCGCCGGTGTTGCCTGTAGGTCGTGATGTGCCTCGAGATGGCCGTCTCCTGTCCCCCTGCTCATGGGGAATCCGCTCCTGGGGCGTCACTCTGCTGCTTCTGGCCCGTCCTCTAGGCACCTTTGGAGGGCGGGGAGTGTGACAACATACACGCTTCCCTTTACTCCATAGGGCCTTTTCCTCAGTTGCAGGGTTTGGTGGCCCGAAATTGACTTGGCTTCGCCAAAAGGCCTCATCTCCAAAGCCCGGCTCACGAGGCGTCCCTCTCGCTATAGGGCGGAGCCCCCTCGCCTCGCTCTTGTGACATGCTATGTTTCCCTTCTTCCATTCTCAAGTCAAGGGTGAGTCACATGCGTCAGTTTGTGGATCGCGGTCTCAGCACTAATCCCTACAGGTTCCCATAGTAGGCCGGCCGCCCTACCTAAACCAATCATCATATCAGTCCCTAGGCCCCATTGCTGGAAAGGCTCGGCTTCAAAACCATACGTGGAGCTTCCGCCTCATACGGCTCCTCTAGGGATGGGGGTAGGCCCGGCCCAGGCTTGTGCGGTTAAGGTTGTTGTACACGACCTCAGTTGAGCATTCAGTTAGAGGCGGTGATCGCAGGTTCGCCAGAGGAGAGGGTGTTGCAAGCAAGATTGCACAAACAAAGCCCTCCTGCCCGCAGCCCTATTCTAGAAATTAGGCTAGCTACGTTACTTATAACCGCAGAACGAGCAATGAATCCCCAACGACAAACAAACAAACAAGGGGCGGGGCATTTTCGGGGAGTAGCCCCCTTCAGAAGAAACTTCCTAGCACATACATTAAGGGAGCCATCGAAAGGTGACTGAAACACCTAAAATGGGGACTACCCGAGCTAATGATAGAGGCAAGAACACTTTCCGGCCAAGTCCCATTAATTGATCATAACGATATCGTGGAAATGCTGCACGGACCCATATATATAGAAACAGAAAAAGAAGAACCTTGATACTAAACCAGATCGAACAAGGGATCTTCTTGGAAACAGGAAGATCTAGGATAGGCAGCCAACCTCCTGGAAAGAGCGATGTGCATAGACCGGGTGAGTAGGGATGCAGCTCCGTGGACCGCTCGTCGGGCCTGATAGGTGGTGGTATCACACCCTTCTCAAAGGAACCGTATGTGAGACTCTCGCCTCGTACGGCTCCGTCCTGGAATCTGGACCCCCCTTTTCCTTTGACCAACGGGTCCTCGAACCCATGGGGGTTACGAATCATTCATTCATTGATTGATTCAAGGTAGCTTTAGCCATTGTGGGCAGAAGCTAGTCGCCAGAAGCGAAGCAGCGATCTTCCAGGCCGGAAAGGTTCTATTTTTCTGACGCGTAAGCTACCGCAAAATGAATGAAGGAAAAAGGCCTCAGGATTAGAAAGACTAAAGAGGCATGGAGGGCCGACTACAAGACTACGACTAAAATACAAGCCATGTGAAGGAAATATGCCCTAGAGGCAATAATAAAGTTTATTATTTATTTCTTTATATCATGATAAATGTTTATTATTCATGCTAGAATTGTATTAACCGGAATCATAATACATGTGTGAATACATAGACAAACAGAGTGTCACTAGTATGCCTCTACTTGACTAGCTCGTTGATCAAAGATGGTTATGTTTCCTAACCATAGACATGAGTTGTCATTTGATTAACGGGATCACATCATTAGGAGAATGATGTGATTGACTTGACCCATTCCGTTAGCATAGCACTTGATCGTTTAGTTTGTTGCTATTGCTTTCTTCATGACTTATATATGTTCCTATGACTATGAGATTATGCAACTCCCGTTTATCGGAGGAACACTTTGTGTGCCACCAAACGTCACAACATAACTGGGTGATTATAAAGGTGCTCTACAGGTGTCTCCGAAGGTACTTGTTGGGTTGGCGTATTTCGAGATTAGGATTTGTCACTCCGATTGTCGGAGAGGTATCTCTGGGCCCTCTCGGTAATGCACATCACTTAAGCCTTGCAAGCATTGCAACTAATGAGTTAGTTGCAGGATGATGTATTACGGAACGAGTAAAGAGACTTGCCGGTAACGAGATTGAACTAGGTATTGAGATACCGACGATCGAATCTCGGGCAAGTAACATACCGATGACAACGGGAATAACGTATGTTGTTATGCGGTCTGACCGATAAAGATCTTCGTAGAATATGTGGGAGCCAATATGAGCATCCAGGTTCCGCTATTGGTTATTGACCGGAGACGTGTCTCGGTCATGTCTACATTGTTCTCAAACCCGTAGGGTCCGCACGCTTAAGGTTTCGATGACAGTTATATTATGAGTTTATGAGTTTTGATGTACCGAAGGAGTTCGGAGTCCTGGATGAGATCGGGGACATGACGAGGAGTCTCGAAATGGTCGAGACATAAAGATTGATATATTGGACGACTATATTCGGACATTGGAAAGGTTCCGAGTGATTCGGGTATTTTTAGGAGTACTGGAGAGTTATAGGAATATGTATTGGGCCTTATTGGGCCATACGGGAAAGAAGGAAAAGGGCCTCAAGGGTGGCCGCACCCCTCCCCTTGGTCTGGTCCGAATTGGACTAGGGAAGGGGGGTGCCCCCTTCCTTCCTTCTCCTTTTCCCTTCCTCTTTCCTATTCCATATGGGAGGTGGAATCCTACTAGGACTAGGGAGTCCTAGTAGGACTCCACACTTGGCGCGCCCCCTCCTAGGGCTGGCCTCCTCCTCCCTTGCTCCTTTTATATACGGGTGCAGGGCGGCACCCCAAAGACACAACAATTGATCATTGATCTCTTAGCCGTGTGCGGTGCCCCCTTCCACCATAATCCTCGATAATATTGTAGCGGTGCTTAGGCGAAGCCCTGTGACGGTAGAACATCAAGATCGTCACCACGCCGTCGTGCTGACGGAACTCTTCCCCGACATTCTGCTGGATCGGAGTCCGGGGATCGTCATCGAGCTGAATGTGTGCTAGAACTCGGAGGTGTCGTAGTTTTGGTGCTTGATCGGTCGGGCCGTGAAGACGTACGACTACATCAACCGCGTTGTGCTAACGCTTCCGCTTTCGGTCTACAAGGGTACGTAGACAACACTCTCCCCTCGCGTTGCTATGCATCACCATGATCTTTCATGTGCGTAGGAATTTTTTTGAAATTACTATGTTCCCCAACAGTGGCATCCGAGCCTAGGTTTTATGCGTTGATGTTATGCACGAGTAGAACACAAGTGAGTTGTGGGCGATATAAGTCATATTGCTTACCAGCATGTCATAATTTGGTTCGGCGGTATTGTTGGATGAAGCGGCCCGGACCGACATTACACGTACGCTTACGCGAGACTGGTTCTACTGACGTGCTTTGCACACAGGTGGCTGGCGGGTGTCAGTTTCTCCAACTTTAGTTGAACCAAGTGTGGCTACGCCCGGTCCTTGCGAAGGTTAAAACAGCACCAACTTGACAAACTATCATTGTGGTTTTGATGCGTAGGTAAGAACGGTTCTTGCTAAGCCCGTAGCAGCCACGTAAAACTTGCAACAACAAAGTAGAGGACGTCTAACTTGTTTTTGCAGGGCATGTTGTGATGTGATATGGTCAAGACATGATGCTAAATTTTATTGTATGAGATGATCATGTTTTGTAACTGAGTTATCGGCAACTAGCAGGAGCCATATGGTTGTCGCTCTATTGTATGCAATGCAATCGCGTTGTAATGCTTTACTTTATCACTAAGCGGTAGCGATAGTCGTGGAAGCATAAGATTGGCGAGACGACAACGATGCTACGATGGAGATCAAGGTGTCGCGCCGGTGATGATGGTGATCATGACGGTACTTCGGAGATGGAGATCACAAGTACAAGATGATGATGGCCATATCATATCACTTATATTGATTGCATGTGATGTTTATCTTTTATGCATCTTATCTTGCTTTGATTGATGGTAGCATTATAAGATGATCCCTCACTAAATTATCAAAGTATAAGTGTTCTCCCTGAGTATGCACCATTGCGAAAGTTCTTCGTGCTGAGACACCACGTGATGATCGGGTGTGATAGGCTCTACGTTCAAATACAACGGGTGCAAAACAGTTGCACACGCGGAATACTCAGGTTAAACTTGACGAGCCTAGCATATAACAGATATGGCCTCGGAACACGGAGACCGAAAGGTCGAGCGTGAATCATATAGTAGATATGATCAACATAGTGATGTTCACCATTGAAACTACTCCATCTCACATGATGATCGAACATGGTTTAGTTGATTTGGATCACGTGATCACTTAGAGGATTAGAGAGATGTCTATCTAAGTGGGAGTTCTTAAGTAATATGATTAATTGAACTTTAATTTATCATGAACTTAGTCCTGGTAGTATTAGCATATGTATGTTGTAGATCAATAGCTCGTGTTTAGCTCCCCTGTTTTATTTTTGATATGTTCCTAGAGAAAACTAAGTTGAAAGATGTTAGTAGCAATGATGCGGATTGGATCCGTGATCTGAGGTTTATCCTCATTGCTACACAGAACAATTATGTCTTTGATGCACCGCTAGGTGACAAACCTATTGCAGGAGCAGATGCAGATGTTATGAACATTTGGCTAGCTCAATATGATGACTACTTGATAGTTTAGTGCACCATGCTTAAACGGCTTAGAATCAGGACTTCAAAGACGTTTTGAACGTCATGGACTATATGAGATGTTCCAGGAGTTGAAGTTAATATTTCAAGCAAATAACCGAGTTGAGAGATATGAAGTCTCCAACAAGTTCTATAGCTAAAAGATGGAGGGGAATAGCTCAAGCAGTGAGCATGTGCTCAGATTGTCTGGTACTACAATCGCTTGAATCAAGTGGGAGTTAATCTTCTAGATAAAATAGTGATTGACATAATTCTCTAGTCACCATCACCAAGTTAGTAGAACTTCGTGATGAACTATGGTATGCAAGGGATAACGGAAATGATTCCCAAGCTCTTCGTAATGTTGAAATCGACGAAGGTAGAAATCAAGAAAAATATCAAGTGTTGATGGTAGACAAGACCACTAGTTTCAAGAAAAGGGCAAAGGGAAGAAGGGGAACTTCAAGAAGAACGGCAAGCAAGTTGCTGCTCAAGTGAAGAAGCCCAAGTCTGGTCCTAAGCCTAAGACTAAGTGCTTCTACTGCAAAGGGACTGGTCACTGG
This sequence comes from Triticum dicoccoides, assembly GCF_002162155.2. Classification (NCBI taxonomy): domain Eukaryota; kingdom Viridiplantae; phylum Streptophyta; class Magnoliopsida; order Poales; family Poaceae; genus Triticum; species Triticum dicoccoides. Next base: position 426,605,672 of record NC_041380.1, read on the forward strand.
AAGTGGAACTGCCCCAAGTATTTGGCGGATAAGAAGGATGGCAAAGTGAACAAAGGTATATTTGATATACAGATTATTGATGTGTATTTTACTAGTGTTCGTAGCAACCCCTCGGTATTTGATACTGCTTCAGTTGCTAAGAGTAGTAACTCGAAACGGGAGTTGCAGAATGAACATAGACTAGTTAAGGGTGAAGTGATGATGTGTGTTGGAAGTGGTTCCAAGATTGATATGATCATCATCGCACACTCCCTATACTTTTGGGATTAGTGTTGAACCTAAATAAGTGTTATTTGGTGTTTGCGTTGAGCATGAATATGATTTAATCATGTTTATTGCAATACGGTTATTCATTTAAGTAAGAGAATAAATTGTTGTTCTGTTTACATGAATAAAACCTTATATGGTTACACACCCAATGAAAATGGTTTGTTGGATCTCGATCGTAGTGATACACATATTCATAATATTGAAACCAAAAGATGCAAAGTTAATAATGATGGTGCAATTTATTTGTGGCACTGCCGTTTAGGTCATATTGGTGTAAAGCGCATGAAGAAAATCCATGTTGATGGGCTTTTGGAATCACTTGATTATGAATCAGTTGATGCTTGCGAACCATGCCTCATGGGCAAGATGACTAAGACTCCGTTCTCCGGAACAATGGAGCGAGCAACAGATTTGTTGGAAGTCATACATACTAATGTATGTGGTCCGATGAATATTGAGGCTCGTGGCAGGTATCATTATTTTCTGATCTTCACAGATGATTTGAGCAGATATGAGTATATCTACTTGATGAAACACAAGTCTGAAATATTTGAAAAGTTCAACGAATTTTAGAGTGATGTGGAGAATCATCGTAACAAAAATAAAAATTTCTACGATACGATCGCAGAAGTAAAATATTTGAGTTACGAGTTTGGCCTTCAGTTAAAACAATGTGAAATAGTTTCACTACTCATGCCACCTGGAACACCACAGTGTAATGGTGTGTCCGAACGTCATAACCGTACTTTATTAGATATAGTGCAATCTATGATGTCTCTTACCGATCTACCACTATCGTTTTGGGGTTATGCATTAGAGACAGCAACATTCACGTTAAAAAGGGCACCATCTAAAACTATTGAGATGACACCATATGAACTGTGGGTTGGCGAGAAACTTAAGCTGTTGTTTCTTAAAATTTGGGACTGCAATGCTTATGTGAAAAAGTTTCAACATGATAAGCTCGAACCCAAATCGGAGAAGTAAATCTTCATAGGATACCCAAAAGAAAATGTTGGGTACACCTTCTATCACAGATCCAAAGGCAAGTTATTCATTGCTGAGAATGGATCCTTTCTAGAGAAGGAGTTTCTCTCGAAAGAAGTGAGTGGGAGGAAAGTAGAACTTGATGAGGTAACTGTACCTACTCGCTTATTGGAAAGTAGTTCATCACAGAAATCTGTTCCTGTGACTACTACACCGATTAGTGAGGAAGCTAATGATGATGATCATGTAACTTCAGATCAAGTTACTACCGAACCTCATAGGTAAACCAGAGTGAGATCCGCACCAGAGTGGTACGGTAATCCTGTTCTGGAGGTCATGTTACTTGACCATGACGAGCCTACGAACTATGAGGAAGCGATGATGAGCCCAGATTTTGCGAAATGGCTTGAGGCCATGAAATCTGAGATGAGATCCATGTATGAGAACAAAGTATGGACTTTGATTGACTTGCCCAATGATCGGTGAGCCATTGAGATTAAATGGATCTTCAAGAGGAAGACGAACGCTGATAGTAGTGTTACTATCTACAAAGCTAGAATTGTCGCAAAAAGTTTTTCGACAAGTTCAAGGTGTTGACTACGATGAGAGTTTATCATTCGTATTTATGCTTAAGTCTATCCGAATCATGTTAGCAATTGCCGCATTTTATGAAATCTGGCAAATGGATAAACAAAACTGCATTCCTTAATGGATTTATTAAAGAAGAGTTGTATATGATGCAACCGGAAGGTTTTGTCAATCCTAAAGGTACTAACAAAATATGCAAGCTCCAGCGATCCATCTATGAACTGGTGCAAGCATCTCAGAGTTGGAATATACGCTTTGACAAGTTGATCAAAGCATATAGTTTTATACAGACTTGCGGTGAAACCTGTATTTACAAGAAAGTGAGTGGGAGCACTACAGCATTTCTGATAAGTATATGTGAAAGACATATTGTTGATCAAAGATAATGTAGAATTATTCTGCAAAGCATAAAGGAATATTTGAAAGGATTTTTTCAAAGAAAGACCTCGGTGAAGCTGCTTACATATTGAGCATCAAGATCTATAGAGATAGATCAAGATGCTTGATAGGTTTTTCAATGAGTACATACCTTGACAAGATTTTGAAATAGTTCAAAATGGAATAGTCAAAGAAGAAGTTCTTGCTTGTGTTACAAGGTGTGAAGTTGAGTAAGACTCAAAATCCGACCACGACAGAAGATAGAGAGAGAATGAAAGTCATTCCCTATGCCTTAGCCATAGGTTCTATAAAGTATGCCATGTTGTGTACCAGACCTATTGTATACCCTGCCCTAAGTTTGGCAAGGGAGTACAATAGTGATCTAGGAGTAGATCACTGGACATTGGTCAAAATTATCCTTAGTGGAATAAGGATATGTTTCTCGATTATGGAGGTGACAAAAGGTTCGTCGTAAAGGGTTACGTTGATGAAAGTTTTGACACTGATCCAGATGACTCTAAGTCTCAATCTAGATACATATTGAAAGTGGGAGCAATTAGCTAGAATAGCTCCATGCAGAGCATTGTTGACATAGAAATTTGCAAAATACTTATGGATCTGAATGTGGCAGACCCGTTGACTAAACTTCTCTCACAAGCAAAACATGATCACACCTCAGTACTCTTTGGGTGTTAATCACATAGCGATGTGAACTAGATTATTGACTTTGGTAAACCCTTTGGGTGTTGGTCACATGTCGATGTGAACTATGGGTGTTAATCACATGGTGATGTGAACTATTGATGTTAAATCACATGGCGATGTGAACTAGATTATTGACTCTAGTGCAAGTGGGAGACTGAAGGAAATATGCCCTAGAGGCAATAATAAAGTTATTATTTATTTCCTTATATCATGATAAATGTTTATTATTCATGTTAGAATTGTATTAACCGGAATCATAATACATGTACATAGACGAACAGAGTGTCACTAGTATGCCTCTACTTGACTAGCTCGTTGATCAAAGATGGTTATGTTTCCTAACCATAGACATGAGTTGTCATTTAATTAACGGGATCACATCATTAGGAGAATGATGTGATTGACTTGACCCATTCCGTTAGCATAGCACTTGATCGTTTAGTTTGTTGCTATTGCTTTCTTCATGACTTATACATGTTCCTATGACTATGAGATTATGCAACTCCCGTTTACCGGAGGAACACTTTGTGTGCCACCAAACGTCACAACATAACTGGGTGATTATAAAGGTGCTCTACAGGTGTCTCCGAAGGTACTTGTTGGGTTGGCGTATTTCGAGATTAGGATTTGTCACTCCGATTGTCGGAGAGGTATCTCTGGGCCCTCTCGGTAATGCACATCACTTAAGCCTTGCAAGCATTGCAACTAATGAGTTAGTTGCAGGATGATGTATTATGGAACGAGTAAAGAGACTTGCCGGTAATGAGATTGAACTAGGTATTGAGATACCGACGATCGAATCTCGGGCAAGTAACATACCGATGACAAAGGGAACAACGTATGTTGTTATGCGGTCTGACCGATAAAGATCTTCGTAGAATATGTGGGAGCCAATATGAGCATCCAGGTTCCGCTATTGGTTATTGACCGGACACGTGTCTTGGTCATGTCTACATTGTTCTCGAACCCGTAGGGTCCGCACGCTTAAGGTTTCGATGACAGTTATATTATGAGTTTACGAGTTTTGATGTACTGAAGGAGTTCGGAGTCCCGGATGAGATTGGGGACATGACGAGGAGTCTCGAAATGGTCGAGACGTAAAGATCGATATATTGGACGACTATATTCGGACATTGGAAAGGTTCCGAGTGATTCGGGTATTTTTCGGAGTACCGGAGAGTTACGGGAATACGTATTGGGCCTTATTGGGCCATACGGGAAAGAAGAAAAAGGGCCTCAAGGGTGGCCGCACCCCTCCCCTTGGTCTGGTCCGAATTGGACTACGGAAGGGGGGCACCCCCTTCCTTCCTTCTCCTTTTCCCTTCCTCTTTTCCTATTCCATATGGGAGGTGGAATCCTACTAGGACTAGAGAGTCCTAGTAGGACTCCACACTTGGCACGCCCCCTTCTAGGGCCGGCCTCCTCCTCCCTTGCTCCTTTATATACGGGTGCAGGGGGGCACCCCAAAGACACAACAAATGATCATTGATCTCTTAGCCATGTGCGGTGCCCCCTTCCACCATAATCCTCGATAATATTGTAGTGCTGCTTAGGCGAAGCCCTGCGACGGTAGAACATCAAGATCGTCACCACGCCGTCGTGCTGACGGAACTCTTCCCCGACATTCTGCTGGATCGGAGTCCGGGGATCGTCATCGAGCTGAACATGTGCTGGAACTCGGAGGTGTCGTAGTTTCGGTGCTTGATCGGTCGGGCCGTGAAGACGTACGACTACATCAACCGCGTTGTGCTAACGCTTCCGCTTTCAGTCTATGAGGGTACGTAGACAACACTCTCCCCTCTCATTGCTATGCATCACCATGATCTTGCGTGTGTGTAGGAATTTTTTTTGAAATTACTACGTTCCCCAACACAATGAGCGATAGCGAAGCCTTCAACCTTTTTTTTGAAAGCCCCACAACTAGCTATCTTATAGCAGATAAGGCAAGCCTACTCAACTAATCTCATGTAAACGCAGTTCGCTAAAATCCAAATAGAAAAAGACAATTACTTATTAAACATGTAGTTGAGTGCTCCGTCATTGTTCGGATCTTGACCGAGTCCGAGCTTCCCAAGCTCTATGCTGTTTGGGAACTCAGCAAGGGTCTTAACACCTTCTTGATTGACTATATTTGAGTCTTTGGGGTACTTTAGGATTATATTCTGCGCCGAAGATTTGTGCTTGTGGGCTAGGGTGAATATAGCAGACCAGTGGATCTGGTAGTTGACAATCGTTCGGACTTGGTAAAGGTTGTCGCAGCACCTGTAGTAGGACAGATGACTTATCGCGATGCCCGTGGACCAATTTACTATGTCTCTGTCGCTGACGTTGGTCAAAGAGGCCACGTGGATTGGCCTGGGTCTTCTTCGGCTAATGAGACCTCGATCCCGAAGCCTTCGGAGTATCTTTTTGATAGGCGCCTCTATCTGTATGGGGAATTCGCTGCTGAAAGATCCCGCCCAGTGTCCCCTTCCTTCCCCCACCGCCTTCCGACCAAAGGGAGTATACAATTTCTTCTTCAGGACACTCATGACCGATCGTGAGACTGCCTGTTGAACGCCTGATGGCACCTTGCTCTGACCTGAGCTATGCAACAACGAGACCCCCCTCGATCTTTGCCGGTTGTGCTTGACGGTCCCCCATAATAAGCTAACTTGGGGACTTTTTAGTCCATCTTTTCCAAGAGTCTCCGCTAGTTGAACCGCGTCCAGTAGACGACCTCTTCCGCTCATCCCCTTCGTCAGCTCTTTGATAGGGATACTATAACCTAGGTCCCTAAACTTGGAATGGATGGCGGAGCGTAGGTGGCAGGCCGTTATATGGATACGGTGCTTTACCCGTAGACGCTTCTCCAGCTCTCGCAAGAATTGTATGGGAGTCGTCCTCGGGGGGACTTCCCGAATGACCGTACCGGGGAATTCTACCGTACTCCGTGCAACTATGGTTGTTGATCCTGCGGAGCCTACCCAAAGGTTCAGACCGGATTGTAGGAAGTGGGTGATACGTTTTTGTATTTCTATGAGAAGAAATACGGCACCCACGATTCCCAGTAGTAAGTCATCGGCATATCGCGCGTAACAAATCCTTATTAATAAGGAATGGCTTTTAAAGGGGGCCAGCTTACGGGCCAGGCCTCTCTCTGACCTGATAACTAGTATCGCCTCCCCACCCAGCTCTATCAGCAAGCCCCTTCTTTTGCAATACTTAAGAAGGTCTCTCATGGCCAAATTCTTATTAAAGCCTTCTCTACCATTGAATTCGGCCTTCGGGGTCAACCCAGCGGCTTCTATGAGGAAGGCGGCGCAAAGGAGGCTCGAGGGCTTGTTAAGGAAGGCGGCTAGGGCCGCTGAAGGGGGGAAACGAAAGGCGTTTTCTGGTCTCCCCTTTGCCTGGGGGTGCTTGTGGGGGGGTGCCACGATGAAACAAGGGAATGAAAGGTCGCTTTGGGTTGGATGCTCTTTACCCTCCCCACTATGAGGGCTCTGTTGTCTTGGGGAGCGTTGAAGCTTGCTTCTTTTCCATACTTTTCTAGGTCATCAATACGACGACCTATTCTTAATGGAACCGATCTTATTTTCACTACAAGAGGAATTTCATGCTTCTGCCGGATCCTCCCTATCTCCTAATCGAGCTTCTGTAGGTAGATATTGCCTGGTAGGGCCGATAGTAGTACACTGTTTGGGATGGAGTCAGGTCCCTTCTCACCCCCTACGAGTCGTCCGGTGGAAAACTTTTTCTGAGTGGGGTAAAAGAACTTGGAATCGTCGATCTCTTCCTTCAAGATTGAGATGAATCGATGTCGGTCGATGGTGTGAAAACACTTCCTGATGTCGAATTCCAAAAACCAGCGAGAGGTTCCCCACTCTTCTTTGATCCGTCCGAGGGCCGAGTGGCAGCCTCGACCCGAGCAAAAGTGCGATGTGTCTGGAAACTCGGGATCGTAAATGGATTAGGGTACCATTATGATCGCCTCTTTCATGATCTTTTCTATGGGTAGAACTACTGTGAGCGGTCTAAACTTCGACCCTTCTTTCTTTCTTCATTTAAGAAAGGGGGAGCAAAGCCTGTTTTTTGCTCCCTCAATTGATAGATCAGGGCCCCTCCTGCCGGCCCGAACGAAAGGCTCTTTAAGGAAGTAGTCCCATCACTCTCGGGCCCGGCACCAACCAAGAGGAGGCGGGGCTCTCTCCAATCATTCCGAAGAGCCGAGATCTCGTAAAGGAAAAATTAGCTAGCTCAGTAGGTTTGGACCCGGGTGAATCAGTTCAGTGAAGGAAGGGAGCCTAAACTTAAGGCTTTTCCAAGCCTTGCCGATAAGCGCCTCATGGATCACTCAGTTCGCTCGTGGAGTTCTTAGATCAGTAGATCTGGATAGAGTCTCGCTCATAAAGGAAGAGTAGCGCGCTAGCGCGGCTCGCTTCTCTTTTCGACGCGGAGCTCGCTGCTGTCTTTTTAGCTTCAAAACTATAGGGCGTGCGTTAGCACTATGGCTTTACAGCCTCCCTTTGCTGGTTCCGAACTATCACTGATCCCAGAGATCAACCTTCAAACCTTTTTCTTTGATCTCAGGAAGGCTTTCTCGGGGAGAAAGCTGGTTGGGGAACTGCTAAACGACCTAAAAGAAAAAGAGGAGACTGACTCTGACCTTTCAAAGCCCTATCTCATCTGGTTGATAGTAGAAGGTACATACGATGATACCATGGACATAAATGAGGTCGAGCATATCTTTAATGATTTCAAACTAAAGCGTACCTAAAGCCTGCCTTGGATATGAAAAAGGGATTTGAGCCAGAAGAAGATGAGGATCTATCACCAGATGAGGAAATGGAAACAACTAAGTATTAGTTAGGTTTAGGTTCAGGAAATGGAAATGGTAACCGCGGCCCAAAAATGGTAAGGTTTTCTTTTCAAAGAAAAAGGAACACAAAAGTTTTGCAAATCCTTATCTTTCGGCTTTTTAAAGAAGATAGGCCATTACAAAAACAAGGTATAACAGTCGACTTTCCTATCAGGATTTTATAACCTGAATACCAAGGGACCACTATTAGAAGAGAGCATAATAAGTAAATGTCGACGCCATCTTTGACTTTTTGGATGGTCGGCGGCGCCATAAACTCGATAACCAGCACCACGGAGTCAAGAAATTCAACTAAATAGAATCCTAAAACAATCTTATTCGAGCACACACGGGACCCACAGCAATGAAATTCACACAAGCGGAAACCATCCGAGCAGAGAATGGAGAAGGGAAATATACTTGAAATTGTTTTTTTCCAAATGAGAAAGCCTTTGGCAAACTCCTTGCAAATCTGTTTTTGCCGGGAACAATAGACATATCTGCTCAGTCACAACATAAGGAACCCCCAATGTTCCTCAAAGCCTACCCGGCCTGACAGCTTTAGTTGAATGATCTGATCCCGAAGCAAGCTTTCTACTTAAATTGCTATGACTGGCCAACTAATGATAGGACTACCTATCTTGATGCTTTGAATCTGTATTCAGAGCTTTTTTCCAACTACCGGGACTACTAATTTCAAGTACAAAGCTCTCCTATGAATATGCTACTGCTCTTACTTTCTACCTGAATCCGAGCATTGAAGCAAGCTCTTTATCGCGCCATAACCGAGTCTCTCCTTGCAGCTCTGACCAATCCACCCATCATTGCAAATAACTGCTCCTTACTCTTTGATTGTATGTCCATTTTTGCTTGATGTCTAGCTCACCGGATCTGGTACATGAAAAAGCCATTCCTTTTCGCTTTCCTTCAACCACTCAGTATACTTTTTTATTGGAAGAGTCAAGCAAAAGCAATTAGTTTAGAAGGAAGACGAAGACCTAGGGGGCTTACGTCCTCATTTCACTCTTTTTGCTCCCGTGAGACACGACTCAACTACTTTTTACAATTGACAGGGTAGCCCGGAGGTCAGATGAAGGGTCTTCCCCATAAAGATAGATTAGTACTTGGAAGGTTCAGATGAAGGAAGGGCTGAAACAAGGCAAAAACTATTCAATGGAATATGAGCAATCCGTGAGAATAGCAAACCCCTATCTCTTAAAAAGAAGAAGATAGATAGGTCCACGAGTTGAGACAGAGAAGTTATAACTAATCAAGTAGGAGTTTACCCACGAGAGTCAGAGGCTGCATCATCGAAGGGGTATAGAAATAATTCAGAAGCACTATGGCCTGAAGCGAAGGGCGGGAACAAACGGAATAAATGTGTTCCAATTTATTCAGAGTAAGGACAGCAGCTGAGAAGGGACAAAAAAATAGCATAGACAAAAGGTAGGACCAGATCATGCGAAGAGCTCTTCGCCCTATTGATTAGGAATCTCGATCAGAAACCACCAGGCCATGTCTCCCGATAAAAAATGATCCCCACAATGGATGTCAGGCCTTGGCTTTATAAAATCTGATTGGATCCGCACTAGAGGATAAGAATATAGATAGGCTGACTAAGAAGATCTTCAAATTGTCTTACCTAAAAAGATGAGTTATTCAAAGGAATACCTGAAGAATAGAATAGAATAGAATAGAATAAACACATGGCACAGCTGGGTGCTAGAATAGTAGTTGATAGAAGTTCTAGTCACTTAAAAAATAACCACTGCTTAACTTAATTAGATCGTAGAAGATAAGCAAGCGGGTTCGGGCAGTTAGTACTATTTGAAGGTAAGAAGTTCGGGTAGTAAGGGCTAGGTTTATATAGGGGCTATATTTTTGAGAAACATATGGTCTTGCTCATTTCTCATCAAGGAATGGAGATTGGGTTGGTGTTTGGAAGGGGGATTCATTAAACTGACCTTGGCCAGCAAGCAGAAAAAGGACTGACGTCTTGGGGCGCGCTAGCGCGCGTACTCTTCTTCTGCGAGACTCCATCCAAATCCACCACTTACTTGTTGGTTGGTGTTCCATTCTGTTATCTTAGACTATGCTGCCTTCTTCAATTCCATTCTTCGTCTCCCTAGTCGAAGTCTTCTTGCTGGCCCAACCCAACATGCATTTTAGAGTGCCGTGCCAGGGCGATAGGCGCTCCGCCAGTCACGCATGTTCGCCAGAGCCTTTCTTGGCTATGTAAATATAGGGCCGGAATAAGTGCAATATCCTCAACAAAATGGATTAAGGTGGGCTTCAGATTTTTCATAATTTTTTTCTATCTTTTCATCAAGTTCTTGTTTGATCTGCCGCTATTATCACAATATCCCTCCTTTTAGGGTTAATGCTATCAATGGTGAATCGATCATTCGCTATCCTACGGAACGAGTAAAGAGACTTGCCGGTAACGAGATTGAACTAGGTATTGAGATACTGACGATCGAATCTCGGGCAAGTAACATACCAATGACAAAGGGAACAACGTATATCATTATGCGGTTTGACCGATAAAGATCTTCGTAGAATATGTAGGAACCAATATGAGCATCCAGGTTCCGCTATTGGTTATTGACTGGAGATGAGCCTCGGTCATGTCTACATAGTTCTCGAACCCGTAGGGTCCGCATGCTTAATGTTCTGTGATGATTTGTATTATGAGTTATGTGATTTGATGACCGAAGTTTGTTCGGAGTCCTGGATGAGATCGGGGACATGACGAGGAGTCTCGAAATGGTCGAGACATAAAGATCGATATATTGGAAGGCTATATTCGGACATCGGAAAGGTTCCGAGTGATTCAGGTATTTTTCGAAGTACCAGAGAGTTACATGAATTCGTATTGGGCCTTAATGGGTCATACGGGAAAGGAGAGAAAGGCCTCAAGGGTGGCCGCGCCCCTTCCCCATGGACTGGTCCGAGTTGGACTAGGGAAAGGGGGCGCTCCCTTCCTTCCTTCTCCTTCTCACTTCCCTTTTTCCTATTCCATGTGGGAGGTGGAATCCTACTAGAACTAGGGAGTCCTAGTAGGACTCCACACTTTGGGCGCGCCCTATGAGGGCCGGCCTCCTCCTCCCTCCATCATTTATATACGTGGCCAGGGGGCACCTCACAGACACACAAGTTGATTGTTTCCAGCCGTGTGCGGTGCCCCCCTCCACCACAATCCACCTGGGTCATATCGTAGCGGTGCTTAGGCGAAGCCCTGTTCCAGTAGCATCATCATCACCGTCATCACGCCGTCGTGCTGACGAAGCTCTTCCTCGACACTCTGCTGGATCGTGAGTTCGTGGGACGTCACCGAGCTGAACGTGTGCAGATCGCGGAGGTGTCGTACTTTCGGTACTAGGATCGGTCGATCGTGAAGACGTATGACTACATCAACCGCGTTGTCATAAGGCTTCCGCTTACGGTCTACGAGGGTACATGGACAACACTCTTCCCCTCTCGTTGCTATGCATCACCATGATAGATCTTGCATGTGCATAGGATTTTTTTTTGAAATTACTGCGTTCCCCAACAGATATGGGTGTAGTACACAGTATAGGTATCTACCACGAGATCGTAGCAATGAATATGAGATGTTCTATTGACTAGCCTGGCCTCGGTTTATATAACACACCAAAGGCCTGGGGTTTAGAGGAGTCCTTGTCTTGGGCGCCAAGTCTTGTGGAATCCTCCTTGTATGCGGCATGGGCTGCCCGAAGTGGCCCATAAGTGAACCGTCATGGGAGTCCTCGGCCCGATCCAGCTGGTCGGGAGACGACGTGGTGAGTACCCCCTAGTCCAGGACACCGTCAGCCGTCCACTAGCCGACGGCAAAGAAAGTGGCCGTTAGGTGCTTCTCGTTAGTGGGCCACCGTCCCTCTTTGCTGTCTGCTAGCAGATGACAAAGTTACTATGCCGACTGCTAGCAGACGGCAAAGAGCTAGCTGACGGCAAACATTATCTTTGTCGTCAGCTCTTTTTTGCCGTCAGTTTTCTTTAAGCCGATGGCAAAGACCTTCTTTACCGTCAGCTAGCAGACGACAAAGAGCTGGCTGACGGCAAAAATCCTGACTCCAGTAGTGTACTCCTGCTTTATGGTGGATTGCCTCGCGAGGAAGATGAGTATGAACTAGTACAAGGGTGAGTTGCCTCGTGAGGGCTCAGGATTCGATCCCTCTCTATAGAGATGTTCGCCCCTCGGGAGGCGGCTGCGGGAGGCCACTCCTCAGGAGGCCCTGATGTAGTTTGCCTCGCGAGGCGGGGGCCTTCTCGAGGGGCTTGACCGTCGTGTTGTACTCACGGGGCTCGCTCTCAAGAACATAATATCTTCTTTTACTGTGATAATCAAAGAGAGTAGGCGCATGCTAAGTAACATGCACAATGGGATTTTTATTGAACCTCAAGTTGTAAGTATAATTAGTGGTTGTGCCCTTAAGGAACTTATGGCGCTTCATGGCCTCAAAGTCTAAGGGTGTGTTTAGTTTCAATCATCAAGTGGAATGGCATGGGTCCGACCCGTACCTGGGCCTCGTTCCGGCGTTCGGTACATCGCTGGAACAGAATCAACCGGATCCCACCGAACGAATATTATCTGTATATGCGGAACCAAGCCATACCTCCAAATCGACCGGACCATAAGGAACGAACGGAACCTGCGTCTCTTCCCCCTCCCCGACTCGCACGCGCCCTCCAAATCTCAGCGCCGCCACACTCCCCCGACCCAGCGCCGGCTGTCCCTCACCTCCCCGTCGCCTCCCCTCTCGCTCGTCTTTCTTCCTCACAGTCGGCCATCCCGTGGCGCACACATCCAGGCAAAGAATGAGGAGCGGCCGTCCTGTCGTGGACACATCTGAGCGACCGTAGCTGCTTGCTGCGGGCAGCGGCTAAGGAGGAGTGGAGCAGCGGCTCGTGACTGGCCGGCGGCGGCCTCCCGGCCTCACCTGCTGCCGGCGGCTCCTCCTTCCTTTGCCTCTTCACAATCTATTATTTCTGAAGGCGCTCGAAGTGCAGCCTCGTGAACTCAGCCATCATGGTGCAGACCATCACTATCGACAGATAGTTGTTTCTAGCAGTGGTGCCTGAACTGATCTTTTGTTGGTGTGTGTGTGTGGTGCGTCATATGATCTTTTATGCTCTCTAATTATGATAGATTCTCGTTCTTTGATCTTGTGTACCTGTATTGCAGCGTCTATATGTACCTCTTAATGATATAATAAGTGTTCACTAGCATTCATTAGTTTTCTATCAAAATCTGATTCAGTGTGAATCTATCTAATCAAGTGAGATGAACAATTCCACTCCATTCTATCTCTCGAACCAAACACCAACATGTAACGGTTCCATTTTTTAAAATTGCTCCTACCAAACACAAGGACGGAACCGACCCGTGCTAGTGGAATGAAACCATGACATTCCATTCCACTTCATTCTCAAACCAAACACACCCTAAGTACTGAGTAGGTAGAATGGGATCATTAGGCCAAGGTGAAACACCCAGCTCCTTAGCTACACGGGAGGCATACATCCCACCATAAAAGTGATCACTAACAACGTTGTGTTGCAATCTTCATGCACCGATCTCTCCAAAATAATAAAATTTAATTTCTGTCAAAGCAGTGTGTATGAGGCTCAAGTTAGGGGCACATAGTATGCTGCAATCTTGCTTGCCCATGATGCATTTGCCATTAAATAGTGCAAAGTAATGAATTTATGGAAAATGAATACTTTTTATTCTACCTTGTGCCACTCCTCTATCCTCACCGTAACAAAGACTAGTAAAAAATGACTCATACTCAGATTTCAGTGGTTCCTCTAGCGAACCCCAATATGGAATCTTACATGCAACACAAAACACTTCTAGAGGAATGGTATAATAATTTAAAACTATATAAAGACTAGCCAACTCGCATCCAGGAGGCTCCTCTGATTGGGTCTTTGCTGACCGTTCGATCTGCCTTTCTGGTGTGTTAGAGCCGTTCAATCTTCACAGCAGTCAAACCTGATTTTCACCTACTGTTAGTTCTGGTTGGCCAATGACGAATGGGCTGGTCTCGTGCTCTGGTTGGCTGGGTCAGTCGTGGCCGCGTGCAGACGGTTTTGACCAATCCGCTCCACGCTTCCGCAGCCAATCCGCCTCGTCCCACTCCCGCACCAGCCGTCACACAAACCCTAGCCCTGTTTTCCCTCGATCCCCACAGCCTCCCGCTCCCCTCCTCCACCCCCCTCCTCGCCTCACCACGGCCTCCGCCCTGGAGCCCCGTCGCCGCCTCTCCTCCACCCCCTCCTCGCGTCGCCACGGCCTCCGCCTGCTATTCCTCCTCCACCACACTAGCCCCTCTACGTCGTCTTCCTTCTCTTCGTTGTCAATGCGGCCGCATCGACCGCTGGTTCCAGATCAAGCACGGGTTAGGCGAGCCCGGTGGTGGGGTGAAGGGGCAGGGGAAGAGGAGGTGGGCGACTAGGTGAAGGAGTAGGTCGGCCCTCCTGGAGGCGGCGCCGCCGCCCAGCCAGGGAGGAGGCCAGGCTCGCCTCTGTTTTGCCGTGAGCGGCGGCAGCGCCTATGCCTCCACCACACCTTCTTTTCCATGCCTCTTCCTTGGCATGACAGGCAGATTTTGCGGAGACCCCATGGTGAGCTTCCCCTTCGCTCCTGATCTCTTTTTCTACACACACATCTATGCATTTGTGATGTCTCTCTCTGCACACACATATCTACAAGATTTGTGTAGCCTAAATGCCTCTGTACCATGTAAGCAGGCCCAACCTAATGCACACCATCTGTCTGATGAATGGCTAAATGGTTTTTGTTGTTGTTGCCATATAGACCATTTACTGGTGTGCAGGATCCCTTCTAATTGGTGCTCTATGGGTGCTTTTGTTTTGTTGTAGAATAATAATTCAAGTGGACGGCCGATGCGCCTTGTTGTTTAGCGGTATGATCTATGATGGTCGGCGAAAGTATGTTCTATATTGCAAGGTGATGGGCTGCTGATTTTTGTTGCCCACTTCTGCTAATTTCTATCGACTTCTACTTAATCTGATATCTGTTGTGTAAGTAATGCACTAATTCAGTTCATGACACCAAGTTGCAGCTGTACAAAGTGCAGACTTTAAAATAGTTTAGAACAGAACAATTAGATGCTTTTAGTTCCGAGTGCATGGATGCTTTGGTCAATGGTTCGAAATGCATTGCCCATATAGTTTTGTTAACATGTTTGCTAGAGGGATCATAATGGTCTCCGAGTGGTTCAAAACTAAAGGCAGCACAAAGGTATCACATTTGTAATATATATCATGCATATGCAAGAGCTCATCAGTCTGGCGACCTAAATTTCTCCCCAACTTATCTCTTTTTGTTCAGTCCATAATTTCAGGTCCCCTATTGTTTCTGTTACCAAGGTTTAATCTTTATTTTCGTGTTGTGCAGACTATTGCCGCTGATGTCAAGCCTCTCGAGATCCGAGAGCCTCCTCCAACTTGCCCTCCCCACCAAGGATGACGTAGTAACCGCACGCAGAATTACCTACAACTTGAGTAGATGCACATTATTCACTTCATATTCCAATGGTTTTACTTCCACATCACATATTTGTTTATATTAAATCACAAAAAATTCATGAGCTTGCTTGGTTACTGTGGAGAAGGGCATTCTTTCAAGGAGCTGTAGGTTTTTTGAATATGCTCCCTATTGGACACTTTTTTTTGGTATGTACAAGATTTGTTGAGAATGGGTGTGAGAAAATTGACCATCCGGTGGATTTATACGCACGGTATGTTTAGTTTCAAGATAACTGATGGAACTACTTTATTCCTTGTTGTGTACTTATTTTAGAACATTATTCCTTTTTTGTACTGATTGAATGATCTGCTCACACCATGCAGGTACTCAGACATGGTGAAAGCAAAGACCGAAAGGTTTCGATTTAGATGATTTGGAGGTGCCTTGTCCATCTTCTTACCTCCAGGTCAAAATTAAGCAGATGTTTTATTGCTAAAGGATATGCTCTTACTATCTGAGATGGATGATGATGTGCGGTACAACCAAAAATTCAGAGTTGGGCTTTACACACTTCAGTGGGCAAGTGAATTCCCAGTTTTTCTTCTTTCCCCTGTTACTTCTCTATTGTACAAAGAGCAATGAGTTTATATTAGCTGATTCCTGAATGTTAGATTGGAATGCAAGAGTAGTATCACAACACGGGGGTGGAGACCTGAAGCGAAGCAGAGGGGCAGCAAACGAAGGAAATCAGAGTCGCGCTATTTCTATATCCTAATTCTGTGCTCTTATTTTTTTACATATTTAATTTACAATCTTGTGTTCCGAATAATTCTTGTGGCTTGACAAGACAGAGTGGAGGATCAAGGAATGAAATCAAAACATTTTTCTATTTAAATATATCCAAAGGATGATAATTGGCCGTGTCAAGATGAGTGCACAAGAAGGATTGTGAAAAAGAAAGGTGAAAAGGGTTCTGAGTGTTCTTTCCTCACTTTTCATGACATGAATATGTCCTTTAGTTCTTGTTATTCATATTAAAGAAAGCGAAAAGTAATAATTATGCATATTTTGAAAATTTGTGTTCTGCAGTTCAATCAACGAGACCATAATTTAGTGGCGAAACATATTAAACAGTACAGATGTTGCCCACACATGAGCGCCCATGGGGAAGCCCAGATCCATCATGTCGCTTTGTGTGGAAAGCGGTTCAATTCTCTATTTTCCCTGTATATAGAGTATCATGCTTCCACTATAGTGCTCATAGATCTTGTATGTGTATCGCCAATTTCATATGCAATTATTTTTTTACCGGAATAACATGTTAGGGCGCGACTATTCTAAGTTTAACATGTTATGTATGCAGACGCACAACAATAACAAAAGATATGGTTTAGTCATGCACATGACTACTAATCACAAAAAGAGTTAGGAACAAGTTTACTATTGTGATTTTCAGCAACCGAAATAGAAGTAGAGTTAACTAATGATTTTAAGCTACACTTTAGCCTTGTTCTGATAACTAGAGCTGCCATGATGCTGCTAAGTGCCTTGCTTACACCAGTTGAAATAACGCATGCTTGTCTTTTCTTTTGTTTGCACTGTAGGCAATGTGTGGTAGAAGCTGTAACGATGTAGAGTCCTGTATATTTTTAAAATTCATAATTGGCAGTGTCAATTTGTCATGTGTGATGGTGCATGAATCATAGTGAGCTTATTTCTTTGCACACTTGGTGTATCCTCTTAACATCTTCTGTACAGGTCGTAGAATGGAAAGATCAGTATGGTGGTACTGTATTGAATCAATTACATAGGCTTGGAGCCTCCCTTGATTGGACCCATGAGATAAACTTCTTATTTTCTTAGTTAAGAAAAATAGTGAAAACAATGTATTGTCTATAGTTCCAATTCCTAATGTGAACTTAATGTCAGCCTTGTGCGTCAGTGCTTTACAATGGATGAGAAAAGGCCAAAAGCTGTAATTTAAGCTTTTGCCAGGTTGTATAAAGATGGCCTTATTTATAAGTTAGTACTCTTGCCTTTCGTTGTGCCTGTGGTGCTTTACTTCTAAAAAAAATTATATTCTTCATCATGTCTTTGAATTGTCAGCCTATCATTTTTGTTTTTCTTGTGGATGTTTTGATCATTTGCTGGGATTATCGCCTTGTGAATTGGGATTGCATGCTTCTAACTGTGATTTCTGACAGACAGTTTGGTCTTGCATGCATGACTAATGTCATTTTATTTGTTGGATATGCTGTTTTATTAGGTTGATCATCTGGGTCTTAAAGAAGAAACTAAGCTAAATTAAGGTTCCTGGTTACAGCATGCACAATTTGGTGTCCTGATATCCTTTGTGTATCCTCTTGAAGGAGGATTGGGTGAGATTGTTGTTGCGACAAGAATTGGTACTAGGCTGGGTGACACAACAATAGATTTCATCCAAGGAATAACCAATTTAAATGTTCTGTTTCTTTGATGTTTACTCATTTCTCTTACCGTCGTTGCATCAAAACAATTGCATTTTCACCCTAAACTTCGTTGATTTGAGAATGAGATGTCGGATAAACTACTCTGAAATGGTTGGTTCCCTTCAAACAATTTATTAGCTAACTAATTTTTGCTGCTGTTGCACATGATACAATTGTACTATGTTGTTGCCATATTGCCTTTTATGTGAGCTTAAGCATACAATCAATTAAACTTTTATTAAGTTCTTACCGTATTTATTTGCTCAAACACAGTTACTAAAAAATGCAAATATTTTTAACTGCCATGCAACGGGTCATGTTATACAAATATTTTTTTGGCGTAACGGGTTATACAATTTTTTTTCAACTTGGATCTCGCAGTGTGATAAACATATTTTCAATATAGCATGGTTATCGAATGTGTTCTTGCAAAATGAAACTATTTTCATCGAAAACATGGCTTTAGCGGGTCTCTGTGCCATTTGGCGCAACGAGTCAACTAGTTATTATAAAGGTTAGATGAAGCTCTAGACTCAAAGAGAATGAAATTTAAATTTCTTAGTGAAAGTCTCTATAAGGTTGAGGTGTTGAATGCACTCACCTGCGATGAAGGGAGCGAGCTCGGCATTGTGGACATATTGCTCAAATTCTTCCTTGATACCTGCACTTGCCATGAACTCGTTACACGGCCATAGGCATGATTTGATATCGGCGTCCCGTGTCGAGCTTGCACTCGGCTCAACATAAGACTGTCGTATCAAGCTACTGCTCGATGATGCCTCCGAGGACCTCCTCCTCGAAGAACTCCTTCCAAAGAGATACATTTTATTCATGTACTCCCTCCGTCCGAAAATACTTGTCATCAAAATGGACAAAAAAGGATGTATGTAGAACTAAAATACATCTAGATACATCCTCTTTTATTCATTTTGATGACAAGTATTTTCGGACGGAGGGAGTACAAGTTTTTGAAATTTTTGGGTCACAAATTTTTTTGTCAACAAAACTTCATAAGGTTGATAGCAACTACTCATAAGGGCGTCTAGAGACTATATCAAGCATTCAAACTATTTAGAACTCTAAGAATTTAACCTACAAGCTCCATTTTATGTCGCGGATCGAGCCCAACCGAAGGCATGCTACACGACCTCAAACACCATCCTCACCAAAGAAATCATGATCACCTCCATCATCACCCCCATCCACACAGCCACCATCACCACCATCCACAATGTTGTTGTAGTACTCGGCAATCCTCCCCAATGTTCAAGAAAGCGTTTTTAGGCGCCGCTTAAGCGTGTTTAAGCGTTGAGCGACAGCTAAACGCTTCGCTTCTGGCCTAGGCGCAACTTTTAGCGTTAAGCAGAAAAAAGCGTGATTTAGCGACCGGTTAAGCGCTAAGGGCTGGCTGAGCGGCCGCTGCGCGCACTTAAATGATAGAAAAGCGAAGAAGGCGGTCCAAAAGTCAGGCGGGAGCTAAAATAGCCCACTTATGTGGATGAAGACTGATCCTGCTGTTGCTGCTTGAGTGCTGCTGCTGCCATTTATCTTCTATATGCTCATTGCCTCATTCTAAGACAATATTATGCATTTATGCTTGCTGTGTGAACCACTGAACCTTATCCTTATGTGTTATCTGGCTATTTGTTGTGGTGTGTGAACCACTGAACCTCAACCTTATATGCTATTTCAGATTTTTAGTTACCTATGTGCTATGTTTCCTGTCTTCTTGTGCATATTATTCAAAAACAGCCAAATTCTGGTCAATTTAAAAAAACGCTTAATCCCGGTTAAGCAGCGCTTAAGCGGCTATTGCTCTAAGCTGTGGCCTTCCGCTCCGCTTACGCTTACCGCTTTCTTGAACATTGATCCTCCCCCAAAACCGGTCTTTGATTGACCCGTTCCAAGTTCATCCAAGCGTAACACAAAGCTACATCATCATCTTGGGAATAGTTGTGCGTCCTTACTCTGGAGCTTCATGGTTGATTGTGTCTCCACGAGATCATCAACCTCTTCGGCCTCACCCAATTCGGCATTGGCCTCCTCCACTTTGGTCTCGGCCTCCACTTCGCCCTCTTGATGATTGAACATCGAGTCATAGTTGAGATTGTCAAGCCCAAGCATATTCGACTCCTCCAAAGACAACAATAATTTCAGCCGTGTTCATCTACGCACCACGACAAGAACAACAACAACAATATTCATCACCCTATGGTCGTAAGAAATGCCAAACAATGCACCGACTAAAATGAAAAGACATTTTTTTTACCTTGATGGCATTTCATCGACCACTTGGTGGCCACGGCCCTTATTGCCGGCAGCAGCGGACGGACACGCCAGAGGAGTGGTCGTAGGGGTGGTCGAAGACGAGGTCCGAGGCGCCGGACGAGGACGAGGCACCGGAGCCACCTTCTTGTCCTTCTTATTCGCCACCTCCTCGGCGAGCGCCGGTGCGGCCGCCGTCAGCTTCCTTGCCCGCTTACCGACGGTTGGAGCAGCGGGACGGCAGCCTGCCGTCGCCGGAGATGCAGCGACCTTGCTGTCAGCGGTAGTTGCCGGTGAGGTGGCTCCAAGGAGATTTTTTGGTGCCCAAACTTTTTTTAATGCAGGCGGCGGCTTGGTGGTCGTTTCTGACAACGATGCGTTGACGACGATGGCCGGCGGGGTGGCGAAAGGGTCTTGCCTCTTCATCCCAACAGGAATCGTGGGCATCGGTGGTGGTTGCGCCGAGTAGGGGTCCAATTAGCCACCTATTATCCTCCACGAAAGGATTATACAAGATCGGTTAGAGATGCTCTTCGGAGTTAAATTATAAGGGATCGGCTAGAGATGCTCTCACACCTCAGTTATAATATGATCAAGTGCATTTTCCGGTAAAAAAAATCCACCGTAGTTTTCCCCAAAGAAGAAAAAAGTCACTAGGAAATTTGTCTTATATAAAGAAAAATATTGCAATCTCAAGTGTGTTGAACTCATCCCCCGCAAAAAAATAAACCGTGATGAACTCATGATGCCTACGATGATTCTCATCAACATGGATTTTGTTTAGCACGGCTACTCCTCACGCATGCTTGAACATCTTCATGCTCAGCCAATGCAGGTACACAGCCACGATTATGACAGGAACCGTCAGGGGCACAAGCAAGCAGTAATACCTGGAAAACAATGAACAGATCAGGCGGAGCAATAACGCGGCAATCTCAAAACGAAAGTGAAGTACTAGTGCTCCAGGTGAGGTGAGTAGATATCATTGATGGCACCTGTCGTTCTGAACGGCGAGCAAGAACCAGTTGTCGGACGGCGCGAGGGCCTTGGACCAGACGGCGACGTAGAGGAAGCCGGCGAGGAGCGTGACGCCGAGCGCGACGAAGGCGGACCCCATTACAAGGTTCGCGGGGAGAGGCATGGCTCCGGTCGGTCGATCTATCTGAATCTGAAAGAGCAACAAAGTGAAGAAAGGAAAATGTGTCTTCTGAGGCATTGCGCCGAACAGCTTGTGTGCGTTTAGACAGAGGAGGGAGGGGCGGACGGGCTTGACGCAGCAACAAACCTGCGCGGGGGCGGTCGGAGGGCACCGGCGGCAGCAGCTCGTCGGTCTGTCGCTGGCGCTCTCGGCCACGAGTCCAGAAAAGTAAAAGGGAATCACCGTCAGCGGCCGCCGCTCCCCAACGCCGAGGCCACGCCGCACGCCGGCCGTCGTCTGCTGCCTTCTATTTCAGGTGAAAACCCCTATCTCATCTACCAGCATACTGCATACATACGCGGGCGCTATAAACGATGCCTAGGACAAGCGAGCATAGCAAAGCACGTAGCCCAGTTTTCATAGACTTGGTATAAAAACAGGACACGATTTGTTCTTTCATACTCGAATCATCTGTGCATAGGCCAACACAGTAAACATTGCCCGGCCCATGCTCATCTCGTTGAGCAAACGATGTAGAAACACCGCAGCTCATCTTGACTGAACCTGAACCTATAGGTGACACTGGCACCAAACATTTTTAATTTTTTTGACAGAACTGGCACCAAACATCACACACTGCACACATAGACATAGGGGAGCACACCACAGAAATGATCCTCAAGTCATGTAGTACGTCAAGGCTCAGACGTTCAAGACACACTACAATACAACAAGGATCTAAAACTTCATCATAATTAAAAGGTCCTCATAGTTCAAAGGCTCGCGAGCTTTGAGCTTGTCTGACTGACAGCCCTATCTGTAGGCCGCTACTTCGTCCCTAAACAGAGAGATGAGATCATCGACGCTCATCGGGAAGAATTCTGGCTTATCTCTCAACCTGACGCTGACCTGCAATAGTACGAGCCATCCATCCACATATATAATTCAGAATTTCATACAAGGCATGACTAATGCTTTTATCGACAACAGTGGGTGTGAAGAAGTCAAACCATTTCAGATTCCACCTCTGTTGGGCCCACGGCAAGAATATAGTTGAACTGGGCTAACTGTGCCACGCATACCTGAAAATGAAACCGGCCATAACGATACACGAACTATTATGTTTTGATATCTGCACAAGCTGTATTTACTTAAACTACCAGAGATATGAAGAAAACATGCAGCTGCACTATAAATAAATGCCTAAAAGAAATGGACAATCCATGAGATCCAACAATAAAACTACTACACCACATAACTGAGACTACCTTCTTGCCACTCAAATACTGAAATACATTGTAACTAAAAATTACTAATAAAGAAAGAAAGAGTTTGTGCCAAAAGGCATGATAGAATTACCTTCTTCTGGATTTTCTTATCAGTCATGTCGATTTCAACATCAAATCCAGCGTTATGTATCTTAGCATGAACCTGAGCATCAGAAGAGGATTGTCATTTAACTCGAAAGAAAAAAAACTCTGGTTGATTGATTACCACGAGAACCAGCTAAGATACTGACAAACTGCTAAACATACCGAATGGAAAAACAGTCACCAACAGATTCAAACTAACACACAAGGGCCATTTACCTGTTTTGCATATTCTAGTGAATCGGACGATATAGAGCAAACAATGGCTTGACGAGGGCTGAGCCATAACGGCCATTTACCACAGTAATGCTCCAAAAGAATGGCAAACATCCTTTCAACCGATCCTAGTATTGCCCTATGTATGATTACAGGCCTCTCAAGCTTGGCTTCCTCCTCTGCTGCATAAGTCAGCTTGAAGCGAACAGGCAGCGCAAAATCCAGCTGTAACAGGCATTAATTAAAGGTTAGAAAAGAGAATATTGTCTACAGTTTATGCCAACATACATAAAAACTATAGAACCTGAAGTGTTGCACACTGAAATTTTCTTTTGAGGGCATCAAACACACCGATATCAATTTTTGGGCCATAGAAAGCACCATCTCCTTCATTAATCTGCACACCGACATCTAAAATTAGTAACTTGATTGAAGATCCAACAAGCAATCAGGTCCAGGCAGTTTCTTGGCATAGGGATATAGCACTTGAACATTATTGTGAGGCAGACACAGGTGCTGATACAAATTGAAATTTCAACCATAATATGAATTAAAAGATATGCAGATATTCACATTAGTAACTGTGAAACTAAAAACAACATGTATGCCAGAGTGAAATATGTTGATGCTCATCAGATGCCAATCGCTTGTATAAAGTATATCATCATTAAATTTTATTCTACTACCACTGTAGATCATCATAGAGTATAACTTAATTGAGTAAGAAATCAGCATTGACAAGCCAAAGCATAATAATGTGATCACAGAAAATATTTTGGGGGCATGAAATCACGGCAGTGGTCGAATGCAAGTATAATTAGAAATTATAGAATAATTTAGTGAAAAGTCCCCCTTTTCCTATACTGGAAATACTAGATGCTGAACATCTGGCAGCATAGAGTGATGCGGACATTAAGGGAAAATGACCAGTTACCTCCCATGGCTTCCCAAACTCATCCAAGGCTTCTGCCAGTTGTTGTTCTGCTTTGTTCCAGGTTTCAATATCACCTAAATACTTCTCTGGTCTCTAGAAAAAACAAATGTAAGATGTCAAGATTATCGATTAATCTGTAATCGACAACAATTATTAGATTTAAATGTTGTAAATATGTAAATTTATTAACTAGGTACATGTAGAAGTAGGATAGGCCATGTTGCCCAAGTTCTAGTAGATACATAACTATGATAGCAGATAAGAATTCCACAAACAAGAAAATTAATTAAAAGAATTCCACACACATAATACAGGAGAAATAAATTAGTATCTCGACCATTTTGAAGTTTAGAATATATATATAGAGATCTAAAGTTCCAAATAGTTTGTAGATGCTCCCAAAATATAGATAAGATTATATGATTACCGTTGATAACTCCAACTCGTAGTTAAATCCAAATATGCCGTAGACATAATTAATGAATTCCAAGACACTCTTAACTTCCTCTTTGATCTGCAACAAAGCAATAACTTCTATTTAAACGTAGGCAGTGATACAACCTGAGAGAAACATCTAATCTAAATCCAAGCCACAGTGAAACTACTGTAAAAAGAGAGTCATAACAAACACTTTATGTGGGGAATATGCAAAAGAACCGGAATTTGCTGGAAATGGCACACACAGAGTACAATCTCCACTAAGAAATTTAATCCCTTTCTTAAATAATACTCCCTCCGTCCCAAAAGAAGTGTCACTGATTTAGTACAACTTTGTACTAACTTTGTAATAAATGAGCGATCCTTGTTTTGTGATGGAGGGAGTAGAATATTAACAAAAATGCATGGTCTAGGTCTACCAGACTTACTTGGCTCTCTCTGCAAAAAATATGGGCATCATCCTGCAGGAATGATATAAAAAAATTAAATAATGGAAGAAATAAAATTGTAAGACGCTAACTGGCGATTAAAATTGTTGAAACTAGTAACTCAAGGGATAGTATTAAGCCTTACCTGTTGGAATCTTCTAACGCGTGTCAAGCCTGAAAGTGCTCCACTAGCCTCATTTCTGTGAAGAACTCCAAAATCAGCAATGCGCAGTGGCAACTCTGTAGCATATTCAATCCGGAATTCAGGTTTAATAACGAAGGAGTAAATATACAGCATAATTAAAATTAGAGAAGGAGCTCACCTTTGTAAGAACGAGTCTCGTGCTTAAATATTATGCAATGCCCAGGGCAATTCATTGGCTTAAGACCAAACTCCTCTCCATCGATCTGCACAATAATAAAACAAATAAGCACCCTTAGATACTACAAATACGCGCACATATAAGTCAACAGAAGTTACAGTTGCATAACAGTCTCTAACTTGATGGTGATATATTCTGTGACTTGTGCAAAACAAATCTCCTGTCAATACTTACAATTATGTTATACTTCCTCCGATCCATATTAATTGTCGCTGATTTAGTACAAATTTCTATTAAATCAGCGATAATTAATATGGATCGGAGGGAGTAACATTTTACGGAGTACATGCATGTGCCGTTATGTGGGCGCAGAACTACAGAAAAAGAGGCCACCAGGGCGTCTCTACTGCAAAAACCTTTATAGCTGAAGCCCGCCCGTCACTTGTATGCAAGTACCAGTGACGGATTACTAGTGATGGGTTGGCATGCTCTTCACTATGGGCATTTCGGGCCCGTTACTAGTAACCGTTCTGTAGTAGTGCATGTGCACGAGAGAGTTGATGGTGGCAAGTCGAGCTGGAGATAAGTTGTGGCTTCTATTTTATCCACCTGTGTTCTTTCAGTTAGTAATGTGGTTTAATTTGAAGCCTCTTATCAAATATTTCAAGAAGTTTCCTCTTATTGAGATAGTTTCTAGATTGTTAGGATCTGGTTTTGGTTTTGACACCTCTCCCTGTAAAGGGGACTTGGCCAGATGAATAAAGCAAGCAAGAAAACCCGATATCCATCTTCCAGTTCCTTCTATTACCCGATACCGCCTTCCATCGAGCACACCTGCGGTAATGTGTTCATACCAGGTGCTTACCTCAAAAAGAAACATGTTCTCCTTGTAGTTCGCACTATGCCCAGATGTTTCCCAAAGCTTCATCTTGAGAACATTTGGACTCTCAACCTAACAAATACATAAGGAACATAAGCAAAGGAAACAGATGTAACTGTCAATGATCTGAAAAGCTAGTTACTACTCCCTCTGTAAAGTAATATAAGACGTTTTAGATCACTACTTGGAGTACCTAACAAATGAACACTTACCTCTTGGTAGCCTCTGTCCCTGTATTGTTGTCGCAAAAAAGCCTTCAATTTGTTAACTATTTTTGTACCATGTGGAAGGAAGAAGCAACTTCCTGGGCTGCACAGGGGTGAAGCTAATCAAAGGTCTAGCACATGACCATGACCCAAAGATGTAAAAGGAATGAAAAAATAGTAGTATAAGAAAGACAAATCTAATCGAGAATGCCAAGGTACCTAAGCGAATCGAAAAAGAAGAGTTTCTGGGACTCCCCCAATAACCTGTGATCACGCCTCGCAGCCTCCTCCATCATACGTTGATATTCCTGCAGATTATCAAGCAATAAAAGTGTATGTAAAACACAACAGGTTTTCATAAAATGAGAGCATGAACATGATCGTTAGGAATGTATAGTTACAATTCAAAGAAACAAGTTCAGCTTGCACTCTTATCTTGCACTGTTGACATCTAAAACCAGATCAAATAACTGCCTACAGTGGTATTGGAATCAGTTTCGGCTTTTGTTACCATGTTTGATAAGTTCGAGGTACTTATTCTGTGTATAGTAACATGTCATATCTGACTTTCCATATCAAGATCCCAGTAGAAATTAGAGAAAAATACATGATGATGTACCTTGAGAAGTTTAGCATCAGGGAAAGAAATCCCATATACTCTCTGCAGGCTCTCACGGTCTGCTTTTCCCCTCCAATATGAGGACGAAGCCTATAAAACATTTACATGTAAATTCAAATCTGAAATACTACTAAATCCCATCAAGACGAGAACTTTGCTAAAGAAAGAAGACCGGATTACCTTGAGGCAAGCAAAAGCTTTAACGAAAGAAGTATTCGGGATGTGCGGTCCACGGCATAGGTCAACCAAAGGGCCACATTTATATAACGTAATGGGCTTGTGCTCAGGCAATTCATTGATGATTTCAACCTTAAATTTATTCTCAGCGAAAAACTCGAGGGCTTCATCCCTGGAGACCTCAATACGTTGGAATGGCTGCTTTTCGGCGACCGCTCTTCGAGCCCGGTCTTCAATGTGACCGAAATGCGAGCCATTCAGCGTGACATTGTTGTCGTAGTAGGCGTCATAGTAGAAACCTTCCCCTCTCGTAGTACAAGGCCCGATGCACAGTTTGCAGCCGTACACACGCTCGAGAGCCTGCGTATGTTCATTACCTTGGGTTAGAAGAAACTTGAATTGAAAATGAACTATCTGTTATCATGCTATGCTCATCAAAAGATACTTTGACAGGGACAAGCTTTGAACTCACCTCTCCAAGAATGTGGGCACTCGAGTGCCATAGAGTGTCCCGCCCTTCTTTGCTATCGAAGGTTAGCAAGTTCAGTTGGCAGTCGTCTTCCAGCGGCCTTGTCATGTCCCACAGTCCTCCGTTCACTTGAGCTATCAAACAGCGAGCTGCTAGCCCGCTTGATATCTCCTTGGCGATGTCCATCGGGGTCGACATCCACTTCTTCCCCTCCTGGACCGTGCCATCATGCAAAGTAATCCTGAAGCATCGTAGTGAAAATAATAATATCACTCACGAAAGCACACTAATTGCAGCCACGTGAAGCTGGCGATTCCTAGATCCAAAGCAAAGAGTCTTTCTGACTTTTCTGTTATGTTTTCATCTAGGAGTTTTTTTAGTTGATGGTTAGATTAATTCATGGATCATCCTCTACCTTTTAGGGAAATTCATTTAAAATGTACAGTATAAAACAAGAATTGATTAGAAAAAGGGATTCTAGATTAGTTCAGTAAGTACAGGTAGTTATTTGAGAAAGTTTCGAAAACAAAGAAAAAATAAATGAATCAATCTAGTAGACAAGCATTCTATCAGATTCGAACCAATGACTTGCGTCTTAGCACGAGGCGGCCGGCAATGCGAAAAATGAGCTAAACGATGGCAGGCCATATTGGTGAGCCACAAACTTCGTGCGTGCGCTTGAATGTTTAACAAGCAAATCAGAGGTATGATTCAAAAGTTTATATTAGACTTGAACATGTTATTTGTACAGTGCTAGGCAGAGAGCATATGCCCCCAGTCCATACTCTTTCGGTAGCGAGGGGAGGGGTGATAATCGTATGCCACTCATTCAAAACAGAGGGATCGAGAACTGACTTGATGGGACTGCCGCCGTTTTCGGCGTGCCGGCGGGCCTGCCTGTCCAGTATCTGCTCGAACAGGCGGTCACGCTTCCCCGTCACCGCCTCCAGGTACGCCTGGTCCGGCACGGCGGCGGGGGGCGGGGCCTGCGCCTTGTCCTTGGCGCCCATCCCGGCGGCGGCGGAGGGCGTTGACTGGCGCTTTGGTAGAAACTCAAACTCGGGAACGATGGAGATGATCGTTTTGGTTGCACAGCAAAGTGTCCTAGTTCTCGTACAGAGGGGCTTCTTTACAATGCCACGAAACTTGCGGGCTACTCTCAACTTGCCCGCCGCTCTTCCTACCAAGCTTGACTGCTGCCTACAGATTGACTCGTAGTACTATTCGCTCGTGTCTTGTGCGAGAAAGAAAACAATAATAGGCGTGGGTACATCCAGGGCCGGCCCTGAAGTTTTGGAGGCCCTAGGGCGA
The DNA here is from genome assembly GCF_002162155.2 of Triticum dicoccoides. Classification (NCBI taxonomy): domain Eukaryota; kingdom Viridiplantae; phylum Streptophyta; class Magnoliopsida; order Poales; family Poaceae; genus Triticum; species Triticum dicoccoides. The sequence continues at coordinate 426,634,198 of NC_041380.1, forward strand.
ACTCAATAAATTGGCCCAGTGGTCGAAGTGTTTTCTTTTTAGATTCCATACATTGATATGAAAAAATATTGTAAAGCCATAATAAACAATGATAAAAAAAATCAGGTGGATGATATCTAGTAACAATGTTGTACTTTTATGTTCTAGATCAAATATCAATAAGTTACAGAGCACAACAAAAAACAAATGCCCTTTAATAATCATGAGAAACGACTCTGTGCATTTTTCTATTCAAAAATCATCAATGGTAGTGTCAAGATTAATGATAGTAATTTATCTGCTCCTTTACTTCTTTCTTCTCAAAGCTAGACAAGTGTTTTCCAGGCAACATGTTTGTCAAAAAAAGGAGCGACACCTGAATGCTGGAGACTGGATTAAATTAGCAGCAACAATCTCCAGCTATATATATAAAGGCCAACAAGTGTTGCTTTTATACAGGAATAAAAAATACTCCAGATTGAGATTGAGGACTAAAATAATTCACACAAAAAATACCTCGGTTGTTCTACCGTTCCTTGCCCTACTGTGCTAGAAGCCGGCAGCCAGTGCGATGGAGTAACTCGGTGCTGATCTGCTCCATTCTCCAGGAAAAGCAAAGACAAAGTAATCACCATGGGGCCTCGGGGCCTTGATCACACATGCATATAGGTTGCTAGATTGGATCAGAGAAATTGGAGAGGCAATCAAGCAAACCGCGACGGCACCGCGCAATCACGTTTTTTTAAGGATCCGGCGCCGCCGGCCGTGCAATCACGTGAGTTGTGTATTAGGCTTTTGGGCTTCTCCTAGACGTATCATATACGGGCCTCGTTGGCCTTTTTGTTTCGCATCAATAATGGGCCTATGTTATATGGCTGTATCCTTTTATATGTGCTGGGTCGGGGCCCCTAGTTTGGCCGGGCCCCGGGCCGTCGCCCCTGCTGCCCTGGCCCAAGGCCGGCCCTGGGTACATCCGTCGCTCGCTGCGACCGTCGTCAAATTGGGCCATCCCGCAACTAAAACAAAACAGGCTGTTTGATTGGCTGCATATATTGTTAGGCCTGCATGATATGAAACTTAAAACACCTCTATGCCTGGCTTGCTGGAAACGTTCAGATCAACAGTTTCTTAGAGAGCCAGGCCGAGCCGAGTGCAAACGGACCCTTACACGAGTGGAAACTGGAGGGATGCGAGGTGATTACATGAGGTTTTCTTGAACCTCCTTTAATCTTCTTTCTAACTTCCTCTCTTCCTTGTCCCTCTTATCTACGCAACGGTGCTTTGATTCGAGGTAAGCTCTACATGAAAAAGATGCACCTCGATGCTACGGTTCCATTCAGGCGATCTGTTCGTAGTTTTGCCAGCCGAAAGTTCTTTATTTCGTGTTCCTGTTTGAAGCTATTTTGGACGAATTTTGTTAGACTCGTCGCGCATGATCGATCATTTAAAATTTCTTTTGACCAACAGCCTAATCTCGCAGTTCCGCACAATATTCGTGTTGTAAGTTTTTAGTTTCAACGATCGTAGCTTCATCTCTCCTTGAACAAGTGCAGTCACGCTGCCATGTCGAGCTCCTATGTCCTCTGCTCAGAACCCTCCTATTCGTCCCTCTCGACGCCGACGCCCTTCCCCTTGATCTCCTTGCCTGTGTCCTACTACACTAGAGTAGTTTCTGGCGTCGCTCATCTCAACATATTCTCTGCCGTCCTCCTACTGCAATGGCGCGCACACTGCTTTTTTGTGTCCTCTATCTTCGTGCAAACTGTAGTTCGCCGCGCTGCCGATGGGGTCGAACATCTTGGCCTCCTCTCGGCCTCCTCTCTCTCGTCCCACTACACTGGAGTCGTTTTCGACGTCGATCATCCCGGCCTCCTCTCTCGTTCTACTACACGGATGATACCATGGCGCGAGCACTGCATTCTCCTCCTCTGTTCACTGTCTTTGCGCGAGCACCACAACTAGTTCGCCGACGGGGTCGCTCGCCCACGACTCCATGCTCGTCATGTCGGATACGGTGCCACGACCACTATCCACCGCAGTCGCCATGGTCCGGCGCACACTAAATTTCTTCTCCCCCTTCCTCTGCTAGCTCTTAACACTGTGTGCTGAGTGCAAGTACTAGCTCTTAATCATACCCCATGCGGGCAACCAAACAACGTGTAGTTGTATGCGCCGAGACAATGCAGGCAACCAAACAACGTGCCAAAGTTGATCCACTAATGTCATGGAATTGTCACGACAGATGTCCTAGAGCAAGGACTTAGTCGTAGAGCCTTGTAATGCCCCGAGACCGATGTGTCAGGTGTCTTCCAGTTATTCGCTGTTGTTGCCTTGTCATTTGCTTGCGTGTTGCATCTTGCCATGTCATCATGTGCATTGCATCATCATGTTTTCGAAACTTGCATCCGTCCCGGCCTCCTCGTTCTCTCCGTTGTCCGTTCTGAGCCCAGACACACTTGCACGCGCCCGCGGCATGTCCGAGATATTATTTTGTAAGTGGCCGGAAAATGTTCTCGGAATGGGTTGAAAGTTGGCGTGCGGTGTTGTTTTGTTGTCAGTAGACCGCCTGCCAAGTTTCATCGCATTCGGAGTCCGTTTGATGCCCCAATGGATAACTATAGCGACATTATAGTCGGTCAAAATGTCAGACGTTTTCGGTCTCCGGAAACAGTTACCGGGCTGCACTCCTCTCCTCTCATCTCAGCCCACTACCACACACCGCTAGGCCCTACCTAACCTCTCTCGTCAGCCCGCGACCCTCCTCGCGCGCGCGCCCGAAAGCTGTCCCGAACCCGACCCGCACAGTTGTCACCGTTGGGTCCGGACCATCCCCAAACGCCTACAAAACATCTCCGTTTTCTTATTTGTCTCCCTATCTATTTCTTTTATTCTCGACCGTCTGATTTAATCGGAGGGTCCAAATGTAACCCTTCTTTTCTTTATATATAGACCCACTTGTCTAATCCCTAAAATCTAGGGCATTTGTCCCTTACCCCGCCGCCGCATCTTCATCGGGATCCATCCCGAGCCAACCCGCGCCTCCTTCCTCCCTCGTTTTCAGCAGCCTCTCGACCTCAGATCCATCCTGCCGCCTCCTTATCTCATCTCGGGATCCGCCTCATCAACCGCGCGCAGTCCACGGCCTCCACCGCGCCTCTGCCCATCGCGCGAGCCGACCAGAGCCTCCGCTGCTCGATCATGAGGGGATCGCCAGCGGGGATCGCCAGCAGCTCGTTCCACCGACGGCCAACTAGCGGCACCGCCAGGACCTCATCGTCCCTTACTGCTTCTTCTCTTTTCTCCCTTCCTCCCTCATCCGAATCTCTCACCTCTCTCTGCCCGTGGACAGGCACCGCCGCCGGAGTGCCGCACCTCGTCGTCCCATCGCTGGCCAGCCTCGTCGTTGCTGGAAACGGGCCGGACGCCACCGGATCCGGTTGCCCCTTCGCCCGCCACCGTCTCCGACCTTCCCCGCTGTCCTGCGACATCACCGGACCACCACGGCAAAGCTGCACGCCTTCGTTGACCGCATCCTTGCTCGTGGCCCAGATCCACTGCAGGCCAGCACGTCCAAGCCGCCCCATCGCCCTGGAGGGCCTTGCGTTGACCTCGCTCAGCGCCGATGGCCAGATCCGGCCTAGTGCACCCCAGCCCATCACCTCCGATGGCCCAAGGCCCAGGGCAAGCAGCCCCTGGCCTTTTCCCTCTGTTCGTTGGGCCAGCCTTCAGATTCGACCCAATGTATTTTTTCCCTTGTCTGCGATTTTAGCAATTAAACATGAGACTGTAGTTTTGCAGGAAAACCCTTGCACTTCATGCATATAATAACTTCACAACCATGCATCGGTTTAAAACAAACCTTATATGAAAGTTGCTTAGAATTTTGTCTAGTTTAATAATATGCCACTTTCATCCATGTTTAAAATGTTTAAAATGCTGTTTGAGTAAATTTGCTTAAATGCCATGCTAAAATGCTTTATTTCATAACTAAATAACCGTAGCTCCAAACCTAACAAACTTTATATGTAAATGGGGTGGAAAAATGCCTAGTTTAACATGGTGGCCTTACTTTGCATGTTTAATAACTCTAAAATTATGTTTAGGGCAGAACAGTACCAAACCAAAAATATGCATATGGGGATTTACCGGAATTGTTGTTCGTTGTTTCCGGCCTTATTTAAACTTGCCTAGATAGGTAGTTTTCATTTGCTTCACCCCTTCCCATGTTAATCAACATTTAATATTGTTGGGTACATAATCGAGATCGAACTAAATACCTTGTAGTGGTGTTTCGTCAATATGCAACGGAGTTGCATATTGAGCTCCACTTAACTTGTAGTGTTGTTTGTGCACTTTGCCATGCCATGCTTCATTATACAGGACATGCATCATACTTGATTGTGCATCATGCCATGTTTATGTGAGGGTTGTTTACAATGATTGTTGCTTCTTTCCGGTGTTGCTTCTTCGGGTTGGTTCCGATAACGTCGTGTTGTGAGGATTCGTTCGACTACGTCCGTCTATCTTCTTCATGGACTCGTTCTTCTTCCTTGCGGGATTTCAGGCAAGATGACCATACCCTCGAAATCACTTCTATCTTTGCTTGCTAGTTGCTCGCTCTTTTGCTATGCCTATGCTGCGATACCTACAACTTGCTTCTCATGCCTCCCATATTGTTAAACCAAGCCTCTAACCCACCTTGTCCTAGTAAACCGTTGTTTGGCTATGTTACCGCTTTGCTCAGCCCCTCTTATAACGTTGTTAGTTGCAGGTGAAGATTGGAGTTTGTTCCTTGTTGGAACATGATTATTGTTGGGATATCACAATATCTCTTATTTAATTAATGCATCTATATACTTGGTAAAGGGTGGAAGGCTCGGCCTTATGCCTGGTGTTTTGTTCCACTCTTGCCGCCCTAGTTTCCGTCATATCGGTGTTATGTTCCCGGATTTTGCGTTCCTTACACGGTTGGGTTATAATGGGAACCCCTTGACAGTTCGCCTTGAATAAAACTCCTCCAGCAAGGCCCAACATTGGTTTTACCATTTGCCACCTAGCCTTTTCTTTCCCTTGGGTCGGCCAGCCCCAGGGCCATCTTTATTTAAACCCCTGGGCCAGTGCTTCTCTAAGTGTTGGTCCAACCCAGAGCACCGTGCAGGGCCGTCCCTTGGCAACTTGGGTTACGTTGGCTCCCGTACGCTTAGCTTATCCGGTGTGACCTGAGAACGAGATATGTGCAGCTCCTATCGGGATTTATCGGCACAGCGGGTGGTCTTGCTGGACTTGTTTTACCATTGTCGAGGATGTCTTGTAACCGGGATGTCGAGCCTGATCGGATTGTCTTGGGAGAAGGAATATCCTTCGTTGACCGTGAGAGCTTATGATGGGCTAAGTTGGGACACCCCTGCAGGGTTTTGAACTTTCGAAAGCCATGCTCGCGGTTATGGGCAGATGGGAATTTGTTAATGTCCGGTTGTAGAAAACCTGAAGTTAATTTTAATTAAAATACATCAACCGCGTGTGTAACCGTGATGGTCTCTTCTCGGCGGAGTCCGGGAAGTGAACACGGTGTTGGAGTTATGCTTGACGCAGGTTGTTCTAGGGTCACTTCTTGATCATAGTCTCGTTCTTCATGGACTCGTTCTTCTTCCTTGCGGGATTTCAAGCAAGATGACCATACCCTCGAAATCACTTCTATCTTTGCTTGGTAGTTGCTCGCTCTTTTGCTATGCCTATGCTGCGATACCTACCACTTGCTTCTCATGCCTCCCATATTGTTAAACCAAGCCTCTAACCCACCTTGTCCTAGTAAACCGTTGTTTGGCTATGTTACCGCTTTGCTCAGCCCCTCTTATAGCATTGTTAGTTGCAGGTGAAGATTGGAGTTTGTTCCTTGTTGGAACATGATTATTGTTGGGATATCACAATATCTCTTATTTAATTAATGCATCTATATACTTGGTAAAGGGTGGAAGGCTCGGCCTTATGCCTGGTGTTTTGTTCCACTCTTGCTGCCCTAGTTTCCGTCATATCGGTGTTATGTTCCCGGATTTTGCGTTCCTTACACGGTTGGGTTATAATGGGAACCCCTTGACAGTTCGCCTTGAATAAAACTCCTCCAGCAAGGCCCAACATTGGTTTTACCATTTGCCACCTAGCCTTTTCTTTCCCTTGGGTCGGCCCGTTGGGGAACGTTGCAGAAAACAAAAAAAATTCCTACGGTTTCACCAAGATCCATCTAGGAGTTCATCTAGCAACGAGTGATCGGATTGCATCTACATACCTTTGTAGATCACGCGCGGAAGCGTTCAAAGAACGGGGATGAGGAAGGCGTACTCGACGTGATCCAAATCACCGGAGATCCTAGCACCGAACGGACGACACCTCCGCGTTCAACACACGTACGGTCAGCGTAACGTCTCCTTATTCTTGATCCAGCAAGGGGAAGGAGAGGTTGAGGAAGATGGCTCCAGCAGCAGCACGACGACGTGGTGTTGATGGAGCTGCAGTACTCCGGCAGGGCTTCGCCAAGCACTATGGAGGAGGAGGATGTGTTGGAGAGGGAGAGGAAGGCACCAAAGATGTGGTATGAGAGGCCCTCCTTCCCCCACTATATATAGGGAGTCCAGGGGGGGCGCCGGCCCTAGGAGATCCAATCTCCTAGGGGGGCGGCGGCCAAGGGAGGAATCCCTCCCCCCCAAGGCACCTAGGGGGTGCCTTCCCCCTTTGGGACTCTTCCCTTCTTGAACCCTAGGCGCATGGGCCTCTTGGGGCTGGTGCCCTTGGCCCATGTAGGCCAAGGCGCACCCCCTACAGCCCATGTGGCCCCCCGGGGCAGGTGGCCCCACCCGGTGGACCCCCGGGACCCTTCCGGTGGTCCCGGTACAATACCGGTGACCCCGAAACTTGTCCCGATGCCGAAATAGCACTTCCTATATATAATTCTTTACCTCCGGACCATTCCGGAACTCCTCGTGACGTCCGGGATCTCATCCGGGACTCCGAACAACATTCGGGTTACTGCATATACATATCCCTACAACCCTAGCGTCACCGAACCTTAAGTGTGTAGACCCTACGGGTTCTGGAGACATGTAGACATGACCGAGATTGCTCTCCGGTCAATAACCAAGAGCGGGATCTGGATACCCATGTTGGCTCCCACATGCTCCTCGATGATCTCATCGGATGAACCATGATGTCGAGGATTCAAGCAACCCCGTATACAATTCCCTTTGGCAATCGGTATGCTACTTGCCCGAGATTCGATCGTCGGTATCCCAATACCTCGTTCAATCTCGTTACCGGCAAGTCACTTTACTCGTACCGTAATGCATGATCCCGTGACCAGACACTTGGTCACTTTGAGCTCATTATGATGATGCATTACCGAGTGGGCCCAGTGATACCTCTCCGTCATACGGAGTGACAAATCCCAGTCTTGATCCGTGTCAACCCAACAGACACTTCCGGAGATACCCGTAGTATACCTTTATAGTCACCCAATTACGTTGTGACATTTGGTACACCCAAAGCACTCCTACGGTATCTGGGAGTTACACGATCTCATGGTCTAAGGAAAGGATACTTGACATTGGAAAATCTAGCAAACGAACTATACGATCTTGTGCTATGTTTAGGATTGGGTCTTGTCTATCACATCATTCTCCTAATGATGTGATCTCATTATCAATGACATCCAATGGCCATAGTCAGGAAACCATGACTATCTATTGATCAACGAGCTAGTCAACTAGAGGCTTACTAGGGACATGTTGGTGTCTATTATTCACACATGTATTACGATTTCCGGATAACACAATTGTAGCATGAATAAAGACAATTATCATGAACAAGGAAATATAATAATAATGCTTTTATTATTGCCTCTAGGGCATATTTCCAACAGTCTCCCACTTGCACTAGAGTCAATAATCTAGTTACATTGTGATGAATCGAACACCCATGGAATTATGGTGTTGATCATGTTTTGCTCTAGGGAGAGGTTTAGTCAACGGATCTGCTACATTCAGGTCCGTGTGTACTTTACAAATATCTATGTCTCCATCTTGAACATTTTCACGAATGGAGTTGAAGCGACGCTTGATGTGCCTTGTCTTCTTGTGAAACCTGGGCTCCTTGGCAAGAGCAATAGCTCCAGTGTTGTCACAGAAGATCTTGATTGGCCCCGACGCATTGGGTATGACTCCTAGGTCGGTGATGAACTCCTTCACCCAAATTGCTTCATGTGCTGCCTCCGAGGCTGCCATGTACTCCGCTTCACATGTAGATCCCGCCACGACACTCTGCTTGCAACTGCACCAGCTTACTGTCCCACCATTCAAAATATACACGTATTCGGTTTGTGACTTAGAGTCATCCAGATCTGTGTCGAAGCTAGCATCGACGTAACCCTTTACGATGAGCTCTTCGTCACCTCCATAAACGAGAAGCATTTCCTTAGTCCTTTTCAGGTACTTCAGGATATTCTTGACCGCTGTCCAGTGTTCCTTGCCGGGATTACTTTGGTACCTTCCTACCAAACTCACGGCAAGGTTTACATCAGGTCTGGTACATAGCATGGCATACATAATAGAACCTATGGCTGAGGCATAGGGGATGACACTCATCTCTTCTATATCTTCTGCCGTGGTCGGACATTGAGCTGAGCTCAATTTCACACCTTGCAACACAGGCAAGAACCCCTTCTTAGACTGATCCATATTGAACTTCTTCAATATCTTATCAAGGTATGTGCTTTGTGAAAGACCTATGAGGCGTCTTGATCTATCTCTGTAGATCTTGATGCCTAATATATAAGCAGCTTCTCCAAGGTCCTTCATTGAAAAACTCTTATTCAAGTAGGCCTTAATGTTGTCCAAGAGTTCTATATTATTTCCCATCAAAAGTATGTCATCTACATATAATATGAGAAATGCTACAGAGCTCCCACTCACTTTCTTGTAAACACAGGCTTCTCCATAAGTCTGCGTAAACCCAAACGCTTTGATCATCTCATTAAAGCGAATGTTCCAACTCCGAGATGCTTGCACCAGCCCATAAATTGAGCGTTGGAGCTTGCACACCTTGTCAGCATTCTTAGGATCGACAAAACCTTCCAGCTGCATCATATACAATTCTTCCTTAAGGAAACCATTAAGGAATGCCGTTTTGACGTCCATTTGCCATATTTCATAATCATAGAATGCGGCAATCGCTAACATGATTCAGACGGACTTCAGCTTCGCTACCGGTGAGAAAGTCTCATCGTAGTCAACCCCTTGAACTTGTCGATAACCCTTAGCGACAAGCCGAGCTTTATAGATGGTCACATTACCATCCGCGTCTGTCTTCTTCTTAAAGATCCATTTATTTTCTATGGCTCGCCGCACAACGGGCAAGTCAGTCAAAGTCCATACTTCGTCTTCATACATGGATCCTATCTCGGATTTCATGGCTTCTAGCCATTTGTCGGAATCCGAGCCCGCCATCGCTTCTTCATAGTTCGAAGGTTCACCGTTGTCTAACAACATGATTTTCAAGACATGATTTTCAATGACATCCAATGTCCATAGTCAGGAAACCATGACTATCAGTTGATCAACGAGCTAGTCAACTAGAGGCTTACTAGGGACATGTTGGTGTCTATTATTCACACATGTATTACGATTTCCGGATAACACAATTGTAGCATGAATAAAGACAATTATCATGAACAAGGAAATATAATAATAATGCTTTTATTATTGCCTCTAGGGCATATTTCCAACACGGCCAGCCCAAGGGTCATCTTTATTTAAACCCCCGGGCCAGTGCTTCTCTAAGTGTTGGTCCAACCCAGAGCACCGTGCGGGGCCGTCCCTTGGCAACTTGGGTTACATTGGCTCCCGTACGCTTAGCTTATCCGGTGTGCCCTGAGAACGAGATATGTAGAGCTCCTATCGGGATTTGTCGGCACAACGGGTGGTCTTGCTGGACTTGTTTTACCATTGTCGAGGATGTCTTGTAACCGGGATGCCGAGCCTGATCGGATTGTGTTGGGAGAAGGAATATCCTTCGTTGACCGTGAGAGCTTGTGATGGGCTAAGTTGGGACACCCCTGCAGGGTTTTGAACTTTTGAAAGCCGTGCCCGCGGTTATGGGCAGATGGGAATTTGTTAATGTCCGGTTGTAGAAAACCTGAAGTTAATTTTAATTAAAATACATCAACCGCGTGTGTAACCGTGATGGTCTCTTCTTGGCGGAGTCCGGGAAGTGAACACGGTGTTGGAGTTATGCTTGACGTAGGTTGTTCTAGGGTCACTTCTTGATCATAGTTTCTCGACCGTGCTTTGCCTTCTCTTCTTGCTCTGATTTGCGTATGTTTGCCACCATAGATGCTAGTCGCTTGTTGCAGCTCCACCTCATACCTTTTACCCTACCTATAAGCTTAAATAGTCTTGATCGCGAGGGTGTGAGATTGCTGAGTCCACGTGACTCATAGATACTTCCAAAACCAGCTTGCAGGTGCCGATGATATCGTGCAGGTGACGCAACCAAGCTCAAGGAGGAGCTCGATGAAGATCTTTTCCTTTGTGTTGTTTCGTTCTAGTTGATCAGTAGTGGATCCCAGTTGGGGTCGATCGGGGATCTATGTAGCATTTGGGGTAGTCTTCTTTCATTTTGGTTCCGTAGCTGGACCTTGAGTGTATTTGGATGATGTAATGTTTTATTCATGTATTGTGTGAAGTGGCAATTGTAAGCCAACTATGTATCTCTTTCCCTTATGTATTACATGGGTTGTGTGAAGATTACCTCACTTGCGACATTGCTTTCAATGCGGTTATGCCTCTAAGTCGTGCTTCGACACGTGGGAGATATAGCCGCATCGAGGGCGTGACACCATCGCACTAGGAAGCTTAAAGGGGTTAATCGGGACAAAGGACACGAGAGGGTTTTATACTAGTTCGGCCCCTTACGATGAAGGCAAAAGCCTACGTCTAGTTGGGATTGGTATTGTTGGGGTTTCGATCACCAAGAGGCTCAACTCGCCGGCTTGGTTATCGACTTGTTGTTTCTTGCCCTAAGCCGCTACCGAGTCGTCCCCTTATATACATGGGTTGACGCCTGGTGGCCTACAGAGTCCCGGCCGGCTCATAATCGTGTCCGGCTCGGTGACTTCCTTTACATGCCTTTCTTTACAAGTCTTTCCTTACATATGGCAGTTCACAATATCAGGCCTTAAACCGCCTTCAGGCCTTTGGGCCTTCTATAAGATTTAATAAACTATAATCTTGAATGTTTACTAGGATTCTTGTGTAACCCGCCATTAGGGCTGACCTGGCCCCTCCTGGGCGGGTCATAACTGATAGTAATATCCCCAACATTAGGCCCCAGGTTGACTTTGAACTTCGTTCTTTGTCAATCTTCAATACTTAGACAAAAATCCATCTTCTTATCTTCGCTGAAATTTTCTTGTAACCCGCCGTGACGTCATCTCTTGAAAACACAAAAAACTTTCATGATGTCATCTTCCAACGGATCTTTTATCTTTAATGTTTCCCGAGAACTGAGGCGCCTATATAGCTGGATAACCATTATTCGGCTCTCCCTTGATTTTCGCGCCCGTCTATTCTCATCTTTTCCTTATAAATAGGCACGCCTTGGCCTTCTCATTCTCCTCTTTCGCTCCGTCTTCTTCCTCTCGCAAACCCCCTGCTGCTCGAGCTTCGCCACCACCGTGCTTCACCTCTATCTCCGTCGACGTTGGCCGCTGCATCAACCCGAACTGATCCAGAGAACAGCGGCGAACTCCGCAGGAGATCCACAATCGTAAGTGTCTCCCTTTTTACTTCTCAGATCCTCATTTTAGGGTTTCCAAGCTCCTGCGTGTTCTTCATAGTTCATCATAGTTCATCGTAGTTCTTCCACCACCAGCCTTTTCTGATCCAAAAAGTTATATATATGCTCGCGCGGTAGTGTTTTTGTACCTCTTCTTGATCCACAGATCCCTTTCTCTGATTAAAAGGCTGCTTCAGAACTTACCGACTCCTTTGCACTGAACTTTTTATTCTAGAATTGTTTTTATTTTGAATAACCATTTGATTTGGAATAATACCAAGCAATGTAGGAAACTTGTTTGTCTCAATACTTAGCTGAATTTGCCTTCTTCAAATATCTGTAGTCATGGCGGCTTATCATGCCGGCTTAATTTTCCTTATATGTCATTAGCCCTTAACTAAGCTGCCATTACTTGTTTGCATCTTCATCACTTAACTATCAATCTCACCATTAAACTGAACCAGCATGTTGCTTTTCTTTTCAGTTCTTTGCACATCATGCAGTCCAAAACACCAACCATCTGTAACTGGGTTTCCTCAACCATAACTGAGGAACGTTTAAAAGAGTTCTTCACCATAGGATTTCTGCCAACGAAAACCGTCATGTCTTACCGTGCCCCTGACACGGAAGAAGAACGGCCCAATCCAAGAGACGGTGAGGTGATCGTTTTTACTGACCACATGAACCGTGGCTTCTCACCGCCCAGCTCAAAGTTCTTCAGAGAGGTCCTCCACTTTTTCAAGCTCCACCCTCAAGATATCGGGCCCACCTCCATATCTAACATCTGTAACTTCCAAGTGCTCTGTGAGGTATATCTTCAACAAGAGCCGACCGTGGAGTTGTTTATAGAATACTTTTATCTAAACCGGCAGAACGAGTGCACCAACGGCCTTAGCTTAGAGCTTGGAGGCATATCAATTCAGCGCCGGTAGGGTGCCGTCTTCCCCCTCATTGTCTTACCAAGTCACCCAAAGGACTGGAACCAGACTTGGTTCTACTGCCAGGACACTTCCCCAGCAAACAAGAAGCCACTGCCGGGTTATCGCCCCGATCGTCTTGACTCCAACTTCGCGCTTCCTGACAAGCTTACCATCGCTGAACGCAAGAGGCTGATACCATCTATCAAAAGGATCAATGCTCTGTTGGGGAACGGGTTAACTGGAGTTGATCTGACCCGCTGCTGGATCTCATGGCTGGTCATCCCTTTGAGCCGCCGGTCAAAGCTGATGTATGAGTATGGTGGAGGCCCGGATGACTCTCTTCGTCACAGCCCCATTCAATTGATAGAAGAAGATATTGTCTCAATGTCAACTCTTCTGGTGAACGGGAAATACGAAGATTGCAGTGTCGTCGGGTTAAACCCCTTCTGCCAGCTTAACCCAGTGCCAGAAGTAAGGATGTCATTATTTATCTCTTTTGTATTTTCCCAGCCGTATTGTTTTAATACTTGCCTGACTCTTTATCTTGTTTTTTACCTGTCTGCAGGCCAACTCTGACTTCTAGAAAGTTAAGTATGACCACGAGTCTGCCAAGAAAGCGAAAGCTGCCGCCATAAACGCCAAAAAAACGACCCAGAGGTCGAAAAAGAAGAAAAAGAGCACTGCTGAAGATTTGATGACGCTTGATGATACATCTGACTTGGAGGTAGCCCTTGATTCCCTTGGCCAATTTTTTAACAATCTTATTAACACTGATCATTACCAGGATGACACTGGGGCTAGTCAGGTTGTGGAAGCAGAGGTAACTATCATTTCCTCCGACTCAGAGCCCTTGCCAAGACAAAAAGTTCGACGAGTGATCCGTAAAGTAAGGTTTTCTAACCCTTTAGCTCACTTGGATCCCAACTTTCGTTTGAAAAAGCAGCAACATGAAAGACGCCATCAAGCTTGGACTGAAGATGAGCCGGCTGTCGTTCTTCAACAAACTCCTCAGAAGCGTCTGAATGAGGTTTACTTCTTTCTGTCTTGAACTCTTTTTAATGGATCCTTCCTATTGTATTACTTTTAACTCTATTTTATCCTTTCAGGAGGTGTCTCGCTCTTCTGGCGACTCATCGCAGACGCAATTTCCGGCCTTCAAGACTGCCCCTGGGTAATGAAAAATCCTCATATTTCTGGGTTGTTCAAATTGTATCTTTATACTGATGATCTTGCAACATTTTTCTTAGTGGCCAAGATAAATCCAAGAAAGCGAAGGTAGCTAAACCGGTGGAAGACCCGCCAGTGCTTGCATCTGACCCGTCTAGGCCACCTTCTCCATTAACCGACGCTCTAGCAGACCCGCCTATTGATGTAGAAGCAAATCCTCTTGAGCCGTCGTTTGATGAGACCACTATGAACCCTTCTGCTACTGGACCATCAAGCTCAGCCAACCCGCCATCACCGTCTGCACAAGACGTTCAGATCACCGGGAGCCGCTTTATGGAACCGGGGAATCCAACTGTGCTGGCTCGGTGTACTGTGAAACAAGAGGCATTGGAGAGGCAGAAAGTTTGCTTTGACGTTGCCAACTATGACCATCTAAATGCCAATGATATTTTATCTGGCTATCTTAGCCATGTACACTCCAGTCACGACTCTGAGATTGAAATGGTCAAACAGCTGCAGTTGAAATACGAGGTACATTCTTTCGGCTTATCTTTATTCCTTCAGCCCCCAAGTCTTCAGATTATGAGAGAACCGGAATGATCTGTAGACTTTAAAATATAGGTCGGGACCTTTACCTTTGAAACTTTTCTTGAATTCAATAGAACAAAGCTTCACCTGTAGTCCCCAAGGGCCGGTTCATTTTTGATCATAAATGAGCCGGTACTTTAAATTGTTTGGTACCGTATTCAAAGGACTTAATACTCCGGCTTAACCTTGAGAAACTTGCTGAACTGCATACATTAGCCCACAAGTGCCAAGTGTTGTTACTTTGTAAGGTACTTGGGACTTAAAGTATGTCTTTAGAGTCATAAAAATTTGATTCGGCGTACATTAGCCCCCAAGTGTCAAGTGGTTTTTTGTAAAGTACCTGAGACTTGAATCTTGATTTTTGAACTTGAAGCAAAATCTTGACTCATCTGAATGTTTTGCAGAATGCCTTATCTGAATTGAACTCGCATTTGACTGATGTGAAGACCCGGTTAGCGAGTGAGGAGGCAGAAATCAAATCTGCTAACTCCAAACTGCAAATAAGTCTCTCTGAGATGGAAAATTTAAAGATCAGCTTCGCTGCCAAGAAGAAAACTTGGGAAGAGGAAAAAACGCTTCTGACCCAACGTGCTGAGAAGGCCGAAACAACCCTTGAAGAGATTTCAACAGAGCTGAACGGTTTAAAGGGCCGGGTGTCTCAAATGGTGGCTGCCATCTTTGGTAAGCCGTCCGACTTTAATTTTGTGTGCTTTTTGCTGATCCGGAGTATAAGCCGCCAGTTGACTTTGTGTATAAAATATGTGCAGGCCCTCGAGGCAAAAAATCTGAGCCAAGACCCTTTGATTAAACTGAAGGCAGTGTATACTTTGGTAGAACAACTGTATATTGGCGCACAGCAAGCTCTTGCCGCCATCTCTCCTGCCAATCAAGGACCCAACCGGCTTAGCGACGTCTTGAAGAAACTGTCAATCCTGCCTGCCAGGTTTCAAGAAGTGAAACGCTCCTGCGCGTGAGCCGGAGCTTTGACTGCCCTAAGCCGCTCCAAGGCTTGGGTGACCCGGCGGACGTGGCCAGAGGCTATCCTACCGTGAAGGAAGATGGTTCTCCTTTTGAGAAGGATGACTTCATGGCCTGCGTGCGCGGAGTCCGACCTCAGGCAACTACCCTTGGAGACGACACCAATATTGACAAATACCAGCCAGGTTTTGATGCTGAAAATAAGAAGATGGCGACTCCCTCGTACAAGGTGACGGATTTTATCCCGCCTGTAAGAGAAAACACATTTGCCCCGGAGGTTGACCCGACAGGCCTGATCGATGATGAAGCAGAATTTGTCGCCGTGAATGGTTTTGACTGGTCAAAACCCAACATCCAGCCAACAGAGGGTGGTGAACCAGCGAGGGAGGAATAATAACCATCTTCATTTGGCTTATAAAAAGCTGTGTAATAGTTTAGCTGTGAAAACACTGAATGCCTTGCTTATGCCATCGTGCATAAAACACTGTATGTGACTCCGTGTTTCCTGATGGCAATATATGCATTATATTTGATGATCGTTTCTACAACACTTTAAATCTGTACCCTGTAGAGACAAGAAAAGACTGGCCTGGCGGCTTAGAATCCAACGGGTTAAAACACCCGGCTTATATCCTATATGTTTATCGTAATAGAAAAACAGAAAGCAGATATAAATAAAGGACAAGGGCTGAAACTAACTCTTTAGTTAATGCAGCAAGCAATTATATATAAATAATAGCCATACTTGTACCTTTGATCCTTAGACCACTGGCTTGAGTAACCCGGGTAATGAAGCCGATAACTCAATCTTTCTGAGAAATCAATACCTTTGAATACTTCAATGATTGTTATACACTACTAGGGAAAACCCTAGTAGTAGCGCGGGTTTAAATCCCACTAGTAGCGCGGGCAGCCGCGCTACCAATAAGGCGCTATAGCTATTACTTAGCAGTAGCGCGTGCGACAGGCGCTACTGCTAAGACACATAGTGGCAGCGCTTGTTCTGTCCCGCGCTGCTGCTAATCTAGCTAGTTGTAGCGTGTTTCTTATCCATCGCTACTAGTACTCTTTTTTTTCATTTTTAGTGTATTTATATGACATTATACAAATTTTGGTACAATACCAATTATGAGGTTTATATCATTATGTCCATAACAGTGTGTCAAATGAAGGTGGATTAGGTTCAAGTGGAGGCAATATGTGGTGCATGTCAAAAGTATACTACTAATCCAAACTTGATCTAGTTTGGACTAGTAGTACTTTCGATGTGCACCACATGTTGCCTCCACTTGAATCTAATCCGCCAGCACAAGCTATTTAATCATCATCATAGTCATTACCACCAACAGTATTTATTTAATCACCATAGTCATAGTGTAGCACATCATCATCTTCAAACTCATTCTAGCTAGCTAATCACCACCAACACTAGCTGCGATAGCTATCTAATCACCACCAACACTAGCTAATAATAATCATCATAGTCATTACCACGAACACTAGCTATTTAATCATCATAGTCATAGTGTAGCACATCATCATCTTCAAACTCATTTCTAGCTAGCTAATCACTCATGCTGCTCTCTCGCAGGTAAAATAACATAAAACATGTATAGCACTCCTCCTTCATCAAGTTGGAGCATGCAGATGAACCTGTCTCCTAATCGTGGGCTGCGCTTTTGATTGCTGCCCCCTAGTACTTCTCTGCGATCATTCACAATTTTGCTCCAGTCTTTCACTATTAAGCATTCCTCGCTATTAGAAATCATGAATGCACTAAAGTGCATTGTAGGATATCTTGGCCATAAGCTAACAATATTCATGGTACCTTTAGTCTCGATCCAATCAGGCACAACATTCATCGGGAGTCCCTGTTGAAGAACATCGTATAGTAACATACTTAGCAATGAAGTTTAGCTTAAAAAATAATGTATGCAAAAGATGAACTAAGGACAAATAGTAAAAATCTTACCATCTTTCCTAAATAGATGTGACCTTAGTTCAGTACAAACACTATTGGTCGCACGTTTTCAGTACTAACATTTCTAAGTGCAGGAAGAAAAATTGTCTTGACAGTATCAAGATCCTGAAGCCATGAAACATAATGACTTAGCTCCTCGTAGTTTAGTTCAGCCCCGGGACAGTAGTAGGTCCTGTCTACCAAGCGATAGTCATGTTTGCTTGAACGGAAATAAGCTGACAATAGAAATTAGTTGTCAACTATTTTTGAATAAACAATATCAAAGACATAAATATGGTTAAGAAACTCACATAATGGTATAACTGGAGGTGTCTACACATCGACCCAGATGTCGGTATTACCTTCAATATCATCTTCCGGACGAATATCAAAGGTGATAACCATATCAGGCTCAAATGCATAAGTCTTGCATAGTGCTCGCCAAGTTTTGCATCCAAAATAGGCGTAGTCGTCATTGTTGTATAATTTTGCGTGGAAAATATAACCATGATAGGTCTTCAAGTAAACTTTCTTTACCTCCATAGTACGACTGAAACCTATCTTATCCAAGACAAAAACTCTTGCATGGCAGGGGATACGCTAGTAGAATAGTAAAAAATAAATAAATTATAAGTTGAAGCAAATGAAGGAGATGTCATGCTTAATTACGAAAAAAGACTTGCCTTTGTGACTTACTGTATCCACTTCGAAGTTCTCGTCCAGCTTGATGCTGAAGCGCCTATCATCATCTAGGAAGATTTCGTCGCACAGGCCGCACTCGTCTTCGCAGTACTTGCAAATACCGAAATCCTTTTCGTCGTCAGATATTTCCTATGTTCATAGTTGAAACATTAATTGAAAATTGATCGAAAACAACTACCAGGATACTCAACACACAAATCCGGGACACTCGATATTTCCTACATATTCTGGCACAAGTCATGCCAAAATTCACGGAAAAATGCGGCATGACCTTTGCTAAAATAGGACATATCGAGTGCCTAAAATTTGCCGGAATGGAAATGAATCAACACTCCAGCAAAACATAGGCCACTCGGAGGTGTAACCTGCAAACATGACCGGCCACTTGGGCAAGCACATATCCTATTTGAGCAACACAAGATATACACTTCAAAATATCTTATAGGACTCATATTGACATGAGCATTCAATAAGCAAAACCAAATCATAAAATAAGTAAGTATTCAAATTAGCATGCATTCAATAAGCAAAAGTAAATCATCTCATGCGTCCGTACATCATCGGATATTATCACTAATACATCCCGAATAGTATCATACATATAACATCACTAATACAACTAAAACCCTAACGCACGACGGGTATCGGCGCGGGCGGTGGACACCCACAGAGAAGGAACCATCATAGGATCATAGCTCCAGTGAGATCCCTGGAGAACTTGCCAGGTATTGGAGAACCTGTGCTCCAACGCAAACAAGTAGCGACGAACATGCGCGTCCTCCTCACTGACACAGTGACGCACCACCTCTGCGGGGTCCTCGAGCCTCTAGACCGTCACTGGCCCACGCGACCGCCACCAAAGAAGGTTCGGGTCAACGACGGACTAACTCCTCACCAACCTGTGCCCCCCGGTAGGTAGCGCCTTCCAGTACCACCCCAGCGGAGCCCAGACCCGGACATGACCCATCTGGTGACGCAGGTGTCCTCCGCCAACTCGACGACGAGGATGCGGGATAGGCATCGTCGACGTCGATGCAGGAATAATTGCTTTAACTAAAAAAGTAAACTAGTTCTATTAATTTTTGTACTAAAAATATAATAGTTGTATTAACTCAACTAGTTCAATTAAGCACTTACTATGAATAAAAATAAACTAGTTTTACTAAAAATAAACTAGTTCAACTAGTTATATTAATTTTCTTACTAATTCTATTAAACACTTACTAAAAGTAGTAAAAAACATGTTAGATGAACTCTAAAATTTAATGAACCCTAACTAATTTGATGAACTCTAAAATTTAACCCTAACTAATTTGATGAACTCTAAAATTTAATGAACCCTAACTAATTTGATGAAATCTAAAATTTAACCCTAACTAATTTGATGAACTCTAAAATTTAACCCTAACTAATTCGATGAACTCTAAAACTAATTCTATTTAACAACTACTGCCATAATTAGCATCTAATTTGATGAACCCTAACTAATTAGATGAACTCTGAAATTTAACCCTAAGAACCCTAGCTAGCTAGAGGTAGGGGAGGAGGAGGAGGGCGTGCTCACCACTGGCGCCGGCGGAGTTAGGGAGAGGGGCACGCGGCGTCGAGGTCGGGGACGGGGTCGGGGTCGGGGTCGGGGCAGCGGGCGCACGACGGAGGGCGGCGATGTAGGGGGGCGTCGAGGTCGGGGTCGGGGGCGGCGTCGAGGTCGCGATCGGGGGCGGGGGCGGCGTTGAGGGTGTGCGGAGAGCGACGGGTTGCGCGCGGCGGCCGACGGCGATGCAGGGCGGTGACAGCGGAGGAGTAGGATTTGGGGGAAGTGGCCGTGGGGGAAGAACGAACCGCGCAGTTAAGTTAAAAGTAGCAGTAGCGCGTTCCAGGAAGTGCGCTGCTGCTACGGTAGCTATAGGGCGTTTCTTAACAAGCGCTACTGCTATTCCTTCTCTTTTTTATTTGCTTTCCATTTAATTTTATTTTCGTTAATAATAGCGCCTTTGTACGTAAACGCGCTGCTACAAAACAAGTAGCGGTAGCGCGGTTCTACGTAGATCGCTACTACTATGTGTAGCCTATCGGCTAAGCCATGGGAATTTTAGTAGTAGCGCTTTCGTACTCGGGCGCGCTATTGCTATAACTGTATCTGTAGCGCGGTTTAAAACACCGCGCTGCTGCTAATTAGCACTAACGTGCGTTTTTAGCCCGCGCTACTACTAATGTTCTGTGTATAAGGCTTTCCCTAGTAGTGATACCTTGGTAGCCATGTTGTCAAATAGACAAACCGGCGAAAAAGATCATGCTAATTATTTGCAACAAGAAACTCAAAGACAAATAACAGTTAACAAGTATGATTTAACCTTATATTTAAAGGTTGGTGGCTTCTGATTCGAATACGATCAGTAAACTGGACCAAAGGGGTTAAGCTAAGGTTCGAATATGACCATATAGCCCCCAGTGGCTGTGGCATTGCGCCGATCAAGAGGGTACCGATAGCTATGTTCTCTTTGGTTCGAATACAACCTATGTTTGAACAGGAAGCCCCCAAATGATGTTGAGAGGTTTTTAACGACCCTGATTCGAATACGATCCAAGTCGGACCCAAAAGGGGTTAAGCTATGATTCGGATACGATCAAGAAGCCCCCTAGTGAGTTTGGCCTTGAGCCGATCAAGAGGGTTACGACAGCTATGTTCTCTTTGGTTCGAATACGACCTATGTTTGAACAGGAAGCTCCCAAGTGACCATGATAATTGCAGCTAGATTCGAATACGATCATAAGCCAGACCAAAAAAGGTTAGACTTGATTCAGATATGATCAGCTCCTTAATAGTTATTTGAGAATAAGAAATAACAAAGATGCATAGTCTCTGAAAAGAAAAGAGACCGATGGTCTTGCTTTATTACTTATCATGATATATACAATGTTAAAGTATGTACATGATGAGAGCCGGTAGCTTAGGTGTAGTATGGCCGAAGTTGAGCAATGTTCCACGGCCGGCGGGTCTCCTCCTCCGACTTACGTGAATCTTTGTGTTCTCGAACGTCAATGAGGTAATATGACCCATTGTTTAAGTTCTTGCTGACCACAAAGGGTCCTTCCCAAGGTGGGGATAGCTTGTGTGCATCTGACAGATCCTGGATGAGCCGGAGCACTAAGTCGCCTTCCTGAAAAGTCCTGGATTTGACCCGGCGGCTATGATAACGGTGCAGGTCCTGTCGATAAATTGTTGATCGGGCCGCTGCTAAATCTCTTTCTTCATCTAACAAGTCAAGTGCATCCTGTCTGGCTTGTTCATTATTAGCTTCAACATAAACCGCCACACAGGGCGAGTCATGACGGATGTCACTAGGCAACACTGCTTCTGCTCCATAAACCATGAAGAAAGGTGTGTAACCTGTAGACCTGTTAGGCGTGGTGTTGATACTCCACAACACCGAGGGTAATTCCTCTACCCAACAACCCAGCGTTCGCTGTAAGGGAACCATAAGCTGGGGTTTGAGACCTTTTAAGATTTCCTGATTTGCTCTCTCAGCCTGCCCGTTAGATTGAGGCCTGATTAGTGCCATTGTCAGTGATAATGCTGTGTGGGAAACCAAAATGGAAGATCATCTTTTTCATGAACTGAACCGCCGTGGCCGCGTCACACTTACTCATTGGTTCCGCCTCAACCCACTTAGTGAATTTATCAACTGCCACCAAGAGATGTGTCTTTTTATCCTTAGATCTTTTGAAAGGTCCCACCATTTCAAGCCCCCAGACCGCAAACGGCCAAGTGATTGGAATCATCCGGAGCTCTTGAGCCGGTACATGCGCTCGTCGTGCAAACTTTTGACATCCATCACATCTGCTGACCAAATCCTCTGCATCAGCGTGAGCCGTCAACCATTAAAAACCGTGACGAAAAGCTTTGGCCACCAGAGATTTTGACCCGGCGTGATGACCACAATCACCTTCATGGATCTCACGAAGTATTTCTTGACCTTCTTCGGGGAAACACACCGCTGAAACGCTCCGGAGACACTGCGTTGGTATAATTCTCCATCCGAAATCGTCATTGACTTAGACCGCCGGGTTATCTGTCGAGCCAGGGTCTCATCCGCTGGCAACTCTCCCCGGGTCATGAAAGCCAAGAACGGCACTGTCCAAACTGGGATGACATGAAGAGCCGCCACCAACCACGCCTCCGGGTCAGGAACAACTAAATCTTCTTCTGTGGGCAACTTGACAGACGGGTTATGCAAAACATCCAAAAAGGTGTTAGGAGGTACCGGCTTACGATGAGACCCCAACCGGCTTAAAGCATCAGCCGCTTCATTCTTTAGACGGTCAATGTGCTCCACCTGATAACCCTTAAAATGCCCTGCAACAGTGTCAACCTCCCGGCGATAAGCCGCCATGAGAGGGTCCTTGGAATCCCACTTGCCTGATACCTGTTGAGCCATTAAATCTGAGTCGCCAAGACATCTGACCCGGCGCAAACTCATCTCTTTTGCCACTCGAAGACCATGGAGCAAGGCTTCATACTCTGCTGCGTTGTTAGTGCAAGGAAACATCAACCTTAACACATAACAAAATTTGTCACCTCGCAGAGAGGTTAACACAACTCCAGCCCCGAGTCTTCCAACTGTCTGGACCCATCAAAATGAATAGTCCAATACGTGTTGTTTGGTTTCTCTTCTGACATCTACATCTCTGTCCAGTCATTAATGAAGTCAACCAGTGCTTGAGATTTGATCGTAGTACGTGGCACATACTTCAACCCATGAGACCCAAGCTCAATTGCCCATTTGGCGATTCGCCCAGTGGCTTCTCTGTTTTGAATGATGTCTCCCAAAGGAGCAGAGCTAACCACGGTGATTGGATGTCCTTGAAAATAATGCTTAAGCTTCTGGCTTGCCATGAACACCCCATATACGAGCTTCTGCCAATGTGGATATCGTTGCTTGGATTCAATTAGCACCTCACTGATGTAGTAAACCGGTCGTTGAATCGGACGCTCCTTGCCAGCCGCCTTGCGCTCCACCACAATAGCCACACTAACAGCTTGTGAGTTGGCGGCCACGTATAACAGCATCGGCCCTTTCTCGACTGGAGCAGCCAGGACCGGCGGCTCAGCAAGCTGTGTCTTCAGATCTTCAAAAGCAGAGTCTGCAGCATCACTCCAAACAAAATCATCTGTTTTCTTCATCATCTGATACAGAGGCATTGCCTTCTCCCCTAACCGGCTTATGAACCGACTCAAAGCAGCAACACGGCCCGCCGGTCGTTGAACGTCATTGATGCATGTTGGTTTGACCAGGGATAATTGCCTTGATTTTCTCCGAGTTAGCCTCAATACCTCGGTTAGACACCAAAAAACCCAAGAGCTTGCCGACTGGGACTCCAAAAACACACTTGGCTGGGTTAAGCATCATTTTGTAGACCCGGAGATTATCGAAAGTCTCTTTCAGATCTGTGACCAAGGTTTCTTCCTTCCTGGATTTTACCACTATATCATCCACATAAGCATGAACATTACGCCCAATTTGATCATGAAGACAATTCTGCACACACCGTTGGTAAGTCACCTAGGCACTCTTATGCCCAAAAGGCATAGACACATAGCAGAAAGCTCCAAACAGAGTGATAAAAGCTGTCTTCTCCTGATCCTTGACTGCCATCTTGATCTGATGATAACCGAAATAAGCATCCAAGAAACTCAAACGTGCGCAACCCGTCGTAGCATCAATGATCTGATCAATACGGGGGATGACAAAAGGATCAGCCAGACAAGCCTTGTTTAGATCGGTGTAATCCACACACATACGCCAGGTGCCATTCTTTTTTAGTACAAGCACCGGGTTGGCTAACCACTCTGGGTGAAAGACTTCTATAATGAACCCAGCTGCCAAAAGCCGGGCCACCTCTTCTCCAATGGCCTTCCGCCTTTCTTCATTGAACCGTCGGAGAAATTGTCTGACGGGTTTAAACTTTGGATCAATATTGAGAGTGTGCTCAGCGAGTTCCCTCGGGACACCTGGCATGTCTGAAGGTTTCCATGCGAAGATGTCTCGGTTCTCACGGATGAACTCGATGAGCGCGCTTTCCTATTTTGGATCCAAGTTAGTACTGATGATGAACTGCTTGGTTGAGTCGCCAGGCACAAAGTCAACCATCTTGGTGTCATCAGCTGATTTGAACTTCAACACCGGCTCATGTTATGTTGTTGGTTTCTTTAATGATGTCATGGCTTCCTGGTCAACATGATCTTTGTAAAATTTTAACTCCTCTGTTGCACAGACAGATTCAGCATAGGCAGCATCACCTTCTTCACACTCCAAGGCTATTCCCGGCTCCCATGTACTGTGATGGTGCCCTTATAACCCAGCATCTTAAGCTGCAAATACACATAACACGGCCGAGCCATGAATTTGGCATAAGCCGGCCGTCCAAACAGATCATGATATGGGCTTTTGATCTTAACCACCTCAAAGGTTAATTTTTCTACTCTGGAGTCATACTCATCCCCAAAGGCTACTTCCAGTTCAATCTTACTCACTGTGTATGCCAACTTGCCAGGAACCACATCGTGAAAAATAGTATTGGATTGTTTAAGACTCTTATCAGTCAATCCCATCCGGCGGAACGCCTCATAATAGAGGATGTTGATGCTGCTGCCTCCATCCACGAGTACTTTAGTGAATTTGTATCCTCCAACCTGAGGTGCCACCACCAAAGCCAAGTGACCCGTATTATCAACCCGGGGTGGGTGATCCTCTCTGCTCCACATAATAGGCTGCTCTGACCAACGTAAGTAACATGGAACCGCTGGCTCAACGGCATTGACGGCCCTCTTGTGAAGTTTCTGGTCTCTCTTACATAAGCTAGTGGTGAATACATGGTATTGCCCACTATTCAGTTGCTTCAGATTGCTCTGATATCCAGACTGCTGCTGCTGATTACCTTGGCTGGGTTGCGGATTATACCCTCCTTGGTTACCAGGATGGCCCTGACCGTGGAGTCCTCCTCCACCTAAGCCGGCGCCCGGGCCTTGGAAACCGCCTCCACCTGAGCCGCCGCCTGGGCCGTGACCTCCATCAAACGCGTTTGAATTTTTAAACGCCTTCATGATCGTACAATCTTTCCACAGGTGGGTGGCTGGCTTCTCCTGGGTATCGTGTTTTGGACAAGGCTCATTCAATAATTGCTCAAGGGTGGGACCTGACCCGCCCGTCCGAGGGGGCTGTTGGCCCTTGTGCCGTTGATTTCCGCCTTGTGTATTGGTGTTAGCAACAAACTCATCAGCCTTACGTTTATTACCTCCTTGATTCGTCGGGTTATGCTAGTGACCCTTGTCGTTGCCATTCTTCTTTCCCTTCATTGCCTTTTCTTCGTCAGACACCGGGTCCTTGGTAGTGTCAGAATTAGCATACTTGACAAGAGCCGCCATCAATGTTCCCATGTCATTACAGTCACGCTTGAGCCGCCCCAGCTTCAGCTTCAGAGGTTCAAACCGGAAATTTTTCTCCAACATCAAGACTGCTTAGCTGGCATCCATCTTATCAGATGAATGTATTATCTACTTGACCTGGCGCACCCAATGGGTTGTGGATTCACCATCCTCTTGCTTGCAATTGGTCAGGTCCACAATCGACATAGGCTACTTACATGTGTCTTTAAAGTTCTGGATGAACCGGGCCTTCAACTTCGCCCATGAGCCGATAGAATTGGGTGGCAATCCCTTCAACCAAGTATGAGCTGTTCCATCTAACATCATAGTGAAATACTTGGCCATTGCTGCATCGCTGACCTCTAATAATTCGATAGCCATCTCATAACTCTCAATCCAAGCCCCGGGCTGTAAGTCAGCTGTGTAATTAGGCACCTTACGAGGCCCCTTAAAGTCCTTTGGCAAATGCTCATTACGTATGGCCGACACCAAGCAAGGAACGCCTCCGGTTCTTGTGGCCACTCCTGCCTCGACCGAGGTTGCTGGATAAGCCGGAAAAGTTTGATGAGCCGCTTGATCCGCTGCCATTTGAGCTGCTCGTTCCACCTCTTGATGAATCCTTTCCTGATCCGTCAAGTTGAGGGCCCTAGCCCGCACCGCCTCATACCTGTATGGCCGGTTGCGGCGTTGAGCATTGCTTGACATATCTGCGGATTCCATATGCCTACTGTAACTCGGGCTCCGGCTTGGGCGAGAAGTTGAATGGATCATGTCTCGACTGTAGGAGTATGCATCCTGCTGCGCCAGAGCCGTTTGAAGAAGTTCTCTTACCCTCCGTGTTTCAATTGCCGCCGGTGAGTCACCTTCCATCGGAAGAGCCGCCAGACGAGCTGATGCTGCGATGAGGTTTTCCAAAGGGTTGGAGAAGTGACCCGGCGGCGTTGGGACGTAATGAGGCGGAGCGGTAATTATACGAGGTGGGTCCATGGCGCGCGGCTGGATCGGTGCGCCGGGTGTTGTAATCCAGGGTGCCTCCGCCGGGTTACTTCCCCCGGCTCCGGGTGTGTGAAAAAGATTCCTAGGATCGAGCGTCAGAGGTAGACGTGATTGGGTTTTCTGATGCCTCCTCCTCATGACCTCGTTCGACATGTTCAGATCCACCGAGAACCGGAAGGTCTCCACTTGAAGCTGTTGAGCACGAACGTCCAAAGCTGCCCGCTCTGCTGCCATCCTGACTTCCTCTGCGGCTAGATTTTCCTTAGCTTGCACCATCTCTTCACATACGCGTGCCACCTCTGTGTCATGCTGGGCTTTACCCGCCAGCTCTACCACGACAGTCAACATAGTCGTCAGCTTATCCATGAGGTCCATCAAGATCTGAGCCGGGGGGTGCGCAGGGTCTTCTGACCTGGCCGCAGCCGACCTGGTAGCTGTCGCCGCCGCTGCTGTAGAGTTCTGCCCGGGCTGTTTCCCTGCCATGAAGACTCCGGCCCAATTCGGCAGCTCAAGAGGGTCCGGAATACTGCTGCCATTGGAACAACCCCCAAGCATGTCGTCCTGCAGCTGGTACAAAGAGTCCGTCTTGCCCGTTAATGAAGCAGTATCAGAATAGACGACCGTCTCACCGCCCTCCACCGATCCTTCAAAGTATTCACCGACGTGGACGCAGCCTACAAAGGCACGCTTCACGGCAGATTGAACACGGGCGGTCCTCGTGCGCGGAGCCGTTTCGATGAGGTCGGTGTGGACGTCCGGCTCAGGACCTGACTCACCGATCCGGCCTATGAGATGTGAATTCCGCCGAAGGGGACCCGGTATCCGTACTCAATTGAGCCGGCCTCCGGTCCCCAGCCTTCGTCGTTGATGTAGAGCTTGCCGCGACAACTCTTGGTCATCCGGCCAACAGTGCATCCCTTGAGCCCTTCGAAGTTACCCTTCAAGAACTCAAATCCACCGTGTGCTGGCCCCACAGTGGGTGCCAACTGTCATGGAATTGTCACGGCAGATGTCCTAGTGCAAGGACTTAGTCATAGGGCCATCGCACTAGGAAGCTTAAAGGGGTTAATCGGGACAAAGAACACGAGAGGGTTTTATACTAGTTCGGCCCCTTACGACGAAGGTAAAAGCCTATGTCTAGTTGGGATTGGTATTGCCGGGGTTTCGATCACCAAGAGGCTCAACTCGTCGGCTTGGTTATCGACTTGTTGTTTCTTGCCCTAAGCCGCCACCGGGTTGTCCCGTTATATACATGGGTTGACGCCTGGTGGCCTACAGAGTCCCGGCCGGCTCATAATCGTGTCCGGCTCGGTGACTTCCTTTACATGCCTTTCTTTACAAGTCTTTCCTTACATACGGCGGTTCACAATATCAGGCCTTAAACCGCCTTCAGGCCTTTGGGCCTTCTATAAGATTTAATAAACTATAATCTAGAATTTTTACTGGGCTTCTTGTGTAACCCGCCATTGGGGCTGACCTGGCCCCTCCTGGGCGGGTCATAACTGATAGTAAGATCCCCAACAACTAATGCAGGAAGTCCATATGCAGGCAACCAAACAACTTACATATGTCGCATATAAGGCTGCTTTTCAGAGTCAGTCTGAGTGGAGAAGGGTATGCAACACAAGTACTATAGCCGACGGCAACCAAACACGCCCCGAATCATCTCTTGGCTCGCTCTCGGTCAACATCGTGAGAAAAAATTAAATCCATGCCGATAAGTCACCGCGTGCCGTGTCCGTTCCTGGCGAGGTGCGGCGGCACCCCCGCGTGTCGCCGTTCGCCCAAGCATCCTGCGTTCGTCCGTGCCATCTTCCCCGGGCAAACACACGCCACCGTCGGTTGCTGCTCACGGGTTGCCGCTTGTCACCATCCATAGCCTGTGTACCAGGGCGTCGCAGCGCCGCCCATCACGTAGACGTAGCGTCTGCTGCCTACCGTTGCCACTTGATCCTTGTTGTCATTAATTGTGAAAGCACCGTTCGTCGCATGTCGCAACATGTCCGGCACTGGGCTTCGCAGCTCGTATCGCCACTCTCGTTGGTTGCCGACACAAAGCACCTCGCCTCCATCCCTAGGCCACAACACAGTCCTCGCCGTTCACCGACGAGAGCCTCCAGCCATCCACTCGCAAGATGTTTGACGGAATGCCACAAATAGAAATATGGTGGCAAACCCTGACGGGTGGGTCACATGTCCAACTTAATGGTCAATGCCGTTTGTATTGAAAGTTCGGTTTTGTGGCCACGTCAGCGATTACAAGTTGGACCCGACATCTCAAAAATCAGATTAAAATGGCCCAAATATATCACAAGTGCTTATTGAGAAAATTCGTAAGAAAACCGATAGATTTTTGGGCCGGGTAAGAAATGTGACGGCAATTCCGGAACTAAAGTTAGAATGTGATGGTTTTTTGCAATTCACTCGGCGGAAGACCCACGGCCTGCGCCGTCATAGTCCCTGTCGTGGAATTGTCACGGCGGATGTCCTAGCAAAAGGACTTAGTCGTAGGGCCATCGCAACTAGGAAGCTTAAAGGGGTTAATTGGGACAAAGGACATGAGAGGTTTTATACTGGTTCAGCCCCTTACGATGAAAGTAAAAGCCTACGTCTAGTTGTGTTGGAATTGCTGGGGTTTCGATCACCAAGAGGCTAATCTGTCGGCTTGGTTATCGATCTCTTGTTTCTTGCCCTAAGCCGCTACCGGGTCGTCCCCTTATATACACGGGTTGACACCTGGCGGCCTACAGAGTCCCGGCCGGTTCATAAAACGTGTCCGGCTCGGTGACTTCTTTGTATGCCTTTCTTTACAAGTCTTTCCTTACAATGGTGGTTTACAATATTGGGCCTTAAGCTGCCTCTAGGCTTTAGGCCTTCTATAAGTCTTAATAAACTATCGCCTTGAATGTTACTGGGCTTCTTTTGTAACCCGCCATTGGGGCTGACCCGGCCCCTCCTGGGTGGGTCTTACCTGGTAGCTATATTCCCAACATTAGGCCCCAGGTTAACTTTGAACTTTGTTCCTTGTCAATCTTCAATACTTATATGTAATCCATCTTCCTATCTTTGTAAAATTTCTGTAACCCACCATGACATCATCTTCTGAAAACACAAAAAACTGTTATGACATCATCCTCAACGGATCTTTATCTTTTAATGTCTTCCGAGAATCAAGGCGTCCGTTTAGTTGGATAATCATTATTTGGGTCTTCCTCATTTTTTGCGCTCGCCTGTTTGCTTATCCACTTATAAATAGGCACGCCCCAGTCTCTCTCATTCTTCTCTCTTCTTCGTCTTCTTCCTCTCATAGCCCTCCCGCTGCTCGAGCTCCGCCGCCGTCGCGCTTCACCTCTGTCTCCATCGACCTTGGCCGCTGCATCAACCCGAATCGGTCCAGAGAACGGCGGCGACCTCCGCAGAATATCCGTGGTTGTAAGTGCTCACCTTTCTGCACCTCAGATCTGCATTAGGGTTTCTAGGTTTCAGCGTGTTCTTCGTAGTTCATCACGGTTTCCTTGTAGTTCTTCTACTACGGCTTCTTCTTGATCCAAAGAGAGCATGTGTTCATGCGGTAGTTGTTTTGTGCCCATCCTTGATACCAACAAATCCCTTTCTCTGGTTCAAAGGCCTCATTAGAGCTCATGAACTCATCTGAGCTAAACTTTTAGGTCTAGAATATTTTCCATTTTGAACGACCCTTTGATCCAGAATAATATAAAGAAATTAGGAAACTTGTTTGCTTCAACACTTAGCCAATTCTGTCTCTGATTTCCTTCAGATGTTTGTAGTCATGGCGGCTTACGATGCCGGCTTACTTTTCCCTTATATGACATTAGCCCTTACTTAAGCCACCATTACTTATTTGCACCATCATCATTTAACTGTTAATTTCACCATTAAATTGAACCGGCATGCTACTTTCCTTTCAGTTCATCTTTTGATCATCATGCCGTCAAAAGCGCCGACCGTCTGCAACTGGGTCCCTTCCACAGTAACTGAGGACAATTTGAAGGAATTATTTACCATAGGATTTTTACCAGGGAAGAATGTTATGTCTTACCGTGCACCTGACCCGAACGAGGAACGGCCCAATCCCAAAGATGGTGAAGTCATTGTCTTTCCTGACCACATGAATCAGGGTTTTTCACCCCCGACTCAAAATTCTTCAGAGACGTCCTTCACTTTTTCAAACTTCATCCTCAAGACATTGGGCCCAATTCCATATCCAATATCTGCAATTTCCAAGTTCTTTGTGAGGTGTACCTTCAACAAGAACCGACCGTGGAACTCTTTAGAGAGTATTTTTATCTCAATTCAGCGCCAACAGGGCGCCGTCTTCCCCCTGATAGTCTTACCGAGTCATCCCAAAGACTGGAATCAGACCTGGTTCTACTATCAAGACACTTCACCAGCCAATGAGAACCCACTGCCGAGTTACCGCGCGGATCGTCTAGATTCCAAGTTTACACTTCCTGACAAGCTTACTGCCACCGAACGCAAGAGGCTTATTCCATCAATAAAAAGGATTAACACCTTACTGGAGAACAGCTTAACCGGAGTTGATTTGACTCATTGTTGGGTCTCGTGGCGGGTCATCCCTCTAAGCCGCCGATCCGAGTTGATGTATGAATATGGTGGAGGCCCAAATGACTCTCTTCGTCACAGCTCCGTTCAACTAACTGAAGAAGATATTGTTTCAATGTTGACCCTTCTGGTGAACGGCAAATATGAAGACTGCAGTAAAGTTGGGTTAAACCCCTTCTGCAAACTTAACCCGGCGCCAGAGGTAAAGCACCCCTGACCTCTTTCTCTTTGTATTTTCCTCTGCAGTTTTAAATACTTGCATGACCTTTCATCTTGTTTTACCTGTTTACAGGCCAAATCTGACTTCTGGAAAGCCAAGTATGACCATGAAGCCGCCAAGAAGGCTAGAGCCGCCGCCATAACTGCCAAGAAGACGACCCAGAGGGTCAAGAAGAAAAAGAGCACCATTGAAGACCTGTTAAAGCTTGATGATGATACTTCTGAGTCGGAGGTAGCCCTTGACTCCCTTGGCCAGTTTTTTAATAACCTTATTGACACTGACTATTGCCAGGAGGACACGGGGGCAGTCAGGCCGTGGAAGAAGAGGTAACTATTTCCTCCGACTCAGCCCATTTGCCGAGACAGAAACTTTGACTGGTAACCCGAAAAGTAAGGTTTTCACACCCTTTGGCTTATTTGGACCCTCATTTTCTTTTGAAAAAGCAGCAACATGAGAGCTGGCGTCAGGCCCGGAACGACGACGAACCACCTTCCGTTCTTCAACAAACTCCTCAGAAACGCCAGAATGAGGTATCTTTTATCTTCATATTTTACTTTTCATTAATGGACCTTCTCCCTTGCATTACTAACTCTATTTTATCTTCTGCAGGAGGTGTCTCGCTCTTCTGGTGACTCATCCCAAACTCAATTTCCGGCTTCCAAGACTGCCCCTGGGTAAGGAAAAAATCATCTTTCCTCCGTGTCTTTCAAACTGCATCTTTGTACTAACTGTCTCATACCATCTTTCGTAGTGGCCAAGCCAAGTCCAAGAAGGCCAAAGTAACTAAACCGGCGGAGGACCCGTCAGTCCTTGTTCCTGAACCGGTCATGCCAACTTCTCCCCCTCGAACTGAAGCACCAGAAGACCCGACTGCTAACACTCAATTAGACCCTCTTGAGCCTTCAGCTGATGACACTATTGTTAACCCCTCTACTGCCGGACCATCCAGCTCGGCTAACCCACCATCATCTTCTGATCATGACGTTCTGATCACTGGAAGCCGTTTTATTGAGCCGGGGACTCCCACCGTGTTAGCACGACACACCGCTAAACAAGAAGCCGTGGAGAGACAGAAAGTGTGTTTTGATATCTCTCACTACAATCATCTGAATGCTAATGACATATTGTCCGGCTATCTCAGCCATGTTCATTCCAGCCGTGAGTCAGAGATTGAGATGGTCAAGAAACTTCAGCTGAAATATGAGGTATGTTCCCCGGTTTACTTATACTCTGCCAGCCCCCAAGTCTTCATATGATGATTTTGAATGATCTGTAGACTTTATTATATAGATGGATACTTTCTCTCTAAGTCTTTCAAAAGTCCAACAGAATAGTGCAAACTTCACCTGTAGTCCCCAAGGGCCGGTTCACTTGATCATAAATGAGCAGGTACTTAATTCATAACTGTCTTGTGCCACTCTCAATAAATATTGTAATCCGGTTTAATCTTGAGAAACTTTCTAAATGTCATACATTAGCCCCCAAGTGCCAAGTGTTGTTACTTTGTAAGGTACTTGGGACTCGAAGTATGTAAAATTCATAAGAAATTATTTTAACAGACATTAGCCCCCAAGTGTCAAGTGGTATTGTAGTGCAAAGTACTTGAGACTTGAATCTTTATAACTTTTAATTGAAACCTTGACACACTTGTGTATGTTTTGTAGAACGCCTTATCTGAATTGGGCTCCCAATTAACTGATGCAAAGACCCGACTGGCGAATCAAGAGGCAGAAATCAAGTCTGGTGATTCTAAACTTCAATTGAGTCTTGTTGAGACGGAAAATTTGAAAACCAACTTGACTGCCAAAAAGAAAGCCTAGGCTGAAGAAAAGACGTTGCTGACACAACGCGCCGAAAAAGCTGAAGCGGCTCTTGAGGAGGTTACCACGGAGCTGACCGGCTTAAAGAACCGGGTGTCTCAAATGGTTTCTGCCATCTTTGGTAAGCCATCTGTACTGATCTATTATACCTTCTTTTGACCCGAAATATAAGTCGCCTGCTGAGCCTTAGTTTAATACTCGCAGGTCCACGCAGCAAAAATCTGAGCCAAGACATTGTAACCAAACTGAAGGCGGTTTATACCTTGGTGGAGCAATTGTACACTGGCGCTCAATGAGCACTTTCCACCATCTCACCTGCCAACCAAGGACCCAATCGGCTGAGCGATGTTTTGAAAAAACTGTCAATCTTACCCGCCAGGTTTCAAGAGGTCAAACGATCTTGTGCCAGAGCCGGAGCATTGACTGCCCTGAGCTGCTCCAAAGCCTGGGTGCTAGATCTAGACCCGATGGATGTAGCTAGGGGATACCTGACTGTGAAGGAAGACGGGTCTCTTTTTGAACAAGATGACTTCATTGCCCGCGTGAGGGGAGTTCGACCTCAAGCTACTGTTCTTGGAGATGAAACCAATATTGACAAATATTAGCCGGGTTTTGATTTGGAGAATAAGAAGATGGCGACTGCCTCTTACAAGGTGACAGATCTAATCCCGCCGGTTCGTCAACAAACGGTTGCTCCAAAAATTGATCCGGCTGGCCTGATTGATGAAGAAACAGAGTTCATTGCCGTGAACGGTTTTGACTGGTCCAAACCCAGCTTCCAATCAGCAGACAGAGGTGAACCGGTGAGGGAAGAGTGATAACCATCTTGTGGGCTCTTTGAAGCCTTGTAATAAATTTAGTTTGAAACAACTGCATATTTTTCCTATGCCATCGTGCATAAGATACCGTGTGTGACTCTTTGCTTCCTGATGTCAATATATGCGTCATATTTATGGTTATCTCTATCATATTCTGGCTCTTTTCCTGTAGAAAAAGAAAAAAACTGGCTTGGCGGCTTGCACCGAACGGGTTAGAACACCTGGTATATAACCAATGGTTTACCATAGTAGAAGAAACAGAAACAGATGAGAAAATAAACAAGGTTGAAACAACCTTTGATTAACACAGAAACAACTGTTCATAAATAACAGTCATACCTGTATGTTTTAACTCTGGACCAATGGTTTATATGACCCGGATAATGAGGTTGATGATCCAGTCCTGTTGAGAAGTCAATGCTTCTGTACACCTGATGACTATCATACCTTTGTGGCTTATTGTCAAATAATCAAGCCGGCGAAAAAATCGTGCTGATCGTTTTTAAATTTGAAACAACATAGACCAGTAAGACAAATAGCAGGTTTCAAACAATATAAATTAACTTTGTAACTAAAAGTGGGGGGTTTCTGATTCGAATACGACCAGTAAACCGGACCAAAGGGGTTGAGCTAAGATTCGAATACGATCATATAGCCCCCAGTGGCTTTGGCGTTGCGCCGATCAAGAGAGTATCGACATCTATGTTCTCTTTGGTTCGAATACGACCTATGTTTGAACAGGAAGCCCCCAAATGACCTTGAGAGGTTTTTAACGACCCTGATTCAAATTTGATCCAAGTCGGACCCAAAAGGGGTTAAGCTATGATTCGGATACGATCAAGAAGCCCCCTAGTGAGTGTGGCATTGAGCCGATCAAGAGGGTTACGATAGCTATGTTCGCTTTGGTTCGAATATGACATATGTTTGAACAGGAAGCCCCAAGTGATCATGAGGTTTACAGCTAGATTCGAATACGATCATAAGCCGGACCAGAAAGGTTAAGCTAAATTCAGATATGACCAGCTCCTTAATAGTCATGAAAAATAGTAAAGATATATGACCTTTGAAGGGGAAAAAGGACAGAGGTCCTACTTTATTACTTATCATAGTATATACAACGTCAAAGTATGTACATGATGAGAGCCGGTGGCTCAGGTGTAGTATGGCTGAAGTTGAGTAATGTTCCACGGCCGGCGGGTCTCTTCCTCCGACTTACGTGAGTCTTTGTGCTCTGGAACGTCAATGAGGTAATATGACCCGTTGTTTAAGTTCTTGCTGACCACAAAGGGTCCTTCCCAAGGCGGGGATAGCTTGTGTGCATCGGACAGATCCTGGATGAGCCAGAGCACCAGGTCACCTTCTTGAAAAGTCCTGGACTTAACCCAGCGGCTGTGATAATGGCGCAGGTCCTGTTGATAAATTGCTGATCAAGCTGCTGCTAAGTCTCTCTCCTCATCTAACAAGTCAAGTGCATCCTGTCTGGCTTGTTCGTTATTAGCTTCAACATAAGCCGCCACACGAGGTGAGTCATGACGGATGTCACTAGGCAGCACCGCTTCCGCTCCATAAACCATGAAGAAGGGTGTATAACCCGTGGACCTGTTAGGAGTGGTGTTAATACTCCACAGTACCGAGGGTAACTCCTCTACCCAGCAACCCGTTATCCGTTGTAAGGGAACCATGAGCCGTGGCTTGAGACCTTTTAAGATTTCCTGATTTGCTCTCTTAGCCTGCCCGTTAGATTGAGGGTGAGCTACAGAAGAAACATCCAGCCGGATGTGCTCTCTTTGACAAAACTCCTCCATAGCCTCTTGGGACAAATTAGTGCCATTGTCAGTGATAATGCTGTGTGGAAAACCAAAGCGAAAAATCACCTTTTTCATGAACTGAACCACCGTGGCTGCATCACACTTGCTCACTGGCTCTACCTCAACCCACTTTGTGAATTTGTCAACTGCCACTAAAAGATGTGTCTTTTTATCCTTCGACCTTTTGAAAGGTCCAACCATGTCAAGCCCCCAGACTTCAAACGACCAAGTGATTGGAATCATCCACAATTCCTGAGCCGGCACATGTGCTCGTCGTGCAAATTTTTGACATCCATCACATCTACTGACCAGATTGTCTGCATCAGCGTGAGCCATCAACCAGTAAAAACCATGACGAAAAGCTTTGGCCACAAGAGATTTTGACCCGACGTGATGACCACAATCCCCTTCATGGATCTCACGAAGTATTTCCTGACCTTCTTCAGGGGAAACACACCGCTGAAACGCTCCAGTGACACTGCAATGATATAATTCTCCGTCAGAAATTGTCATTGATTTGGACCGCCGGGTTATCTGTCGGGACAGGGTTTCATCCTCTGGCAACTCGCCCCGAGTTATGTAGGCCAAGAACGATACTGTCCAATCTGGTATGACGTGAAGAGCTGCCACCAACTGTGCCTCCGGGTCAGGAACGGCCAAATCTTCCTCTGTAGGTAACTTAACACACGGGTTATGCAAAACATCCAAAAAGGTGTTAGGTGGCACCGGCTTACGCTGAGATCCTAGACGTCTTAAGACATCGGCCGCTTCATTCTTTCTTCGGTCAATGTATTCCACTTGGTAACCCTTAAAATGTCCCGCAACAGCATCAACTTCACGGTGATAAGCTTCCATGAGAGGATCCTTGGAACCCCACTTGCCTGACACCTGTTGAGCCACCAAATCTGAATCGCCAAGGCACCGGACCCGGCTCAGACTCATTTCTTTAGACATTCGAAGACCATGGAGCAAGGCTTCATATTCTGCTGCGTTGTTAGTACAAGGAAACATCAACCACAACATGTAACAAAACTTGTCACCTCGAGGGGAAATTAAAACAACTCCAGCCCCCGAGCCTTCCAACTGTCTAGACCCATCAAAGTGAATCGTCCAATATGTGCTGTATGGTTTCTCCTCTGGCATCTGCATCTCTGTCCAGTCATTAATAAAGTCAACCAACGCTTGAGATTTGATTGCAGTACGTGGCACATACTTCAACCCAGGAGACCCAAGTTCAATGGCCCACTTGGCGACTCGTCCAGTAGCTTCTCTATTTTGAATGATGTCTCCCAAAGGAGCAGAGCTAACCACAGTGGCCACACTAACAGCTCGCGAGTTAGCAATGTTTGAGCTTCTACGAATTGGGTGACCCTGAAAGTAATGTTTGAGCTTCCGGCTTGCCATGAACACCCCATACACGAGATTCTGCCAATGTGGATATCTTTGTTTAGATTCAATCAGCACCTCACTGACGTAGTAAACTGGCCGTTGGACCGGATGCTCCTTGCCAGCCTCCTTGCGTTCCACCACAATGGCCACACTAACAGCTCGTTGAATTAGCAGCTACGTATAATAACAACGGCTCTTTCTCAACTGGAGCAGCAAGAACCAGGGGTTCGGCGAGCTGTTTCTTCAAATCCTCGAAAGCAGAGTTAGCAGCATCACTCCAGACGAAGTCATCCGCCTTTTTCATCATTTGATACAAAGGCATCGCCTTTTCCCCTAACCGGCTTATGAACTGGCTTAAGGCCGCGATGCGACCCGCCAGCCGCTGAACATCATTGATGCACACCGGTTTAGCCAGAGATGTGATTGCTTTGATCTTCTCCGGGTTAGCCTCAATACCTCTGTTAGACACCAAAAAACCCAAAAGTTTGCCAGCTGGGACTCCAAAAACACACTTGGCCGGGTTAACCATCATCTTGTAGACCCGGAGGTTATCAAAGGTCTCCTTCAGATCTATTACCAGGGTTCCTCCTTTCTGGACTTCACCACTATATCATCCACATAAGCATGAACATTCCGTCCAATCTGATTGTGAAGGCAATTCTGTACACACCGTTGATAAGTCGCCTGGACACTTTTAAGCCCAAAAGGCATAGACACATAGCAGAAGGCTCCAAACGGAGTGATGAAAGCTATTTTCTCCTAATCCTTAACTGCCATCTAGATCTGATGGTAACCTGAGTATGCATCCAAAAAACTCAAACACTCGCAACCCACCGTAGCATCAATGATTTGATCAATACGAGGGAGAGCAAAAGGGTCAGCCGGACAAGCCTTGTTCAAATCAGTGTAATCCACACACATACACCAGGTGCTGTTCTTCTTGAGTACAAGCACCGGGTTGGCCAACCACTCGGGGTGAAAAACTTCCACAATGAACCCGGCCGCCAAGAGCCGGGCCACCTCTTCTCCTATGGCCTTGCATCGTTCCTCGTTAAACCGCCGAAGGAACTGCCTGACCGGTTTAAACTTCGGATCAATGTTAAGAGTGTGCTCAGCGAGTTCTCTCGGGACACCCGGTATATCAAAAGCCTTCCATGCAAAGATGTCCCGATTCTCATGGATGAACTCGATGAGCGCGCTTTCCTATTTTGGATCCAAGTTGGCACTGATGATGAACTGTTTGGATGAGTCGCCTGGCACAAAATCAACCATCATGGTGTCATCATCCGACCTGAACTTCAACACCGGTTCATGCTCCGTAGTTGGCTTTTTTAAAGACGTCATGTCCGCCGGGTCAACATTATCTTTATAAAACTTCAACTCCTTTGTCGTGCAAACAGATTCTGCATAAGTGGCATCACCTTCCTCACATTCCAGGGCTGTTTTCCGGCTTCCATGTACTATAATGGTGCCTTTATAACCCGGCATCTTGAGCTACAAATATACGTAACACGGCCAAGACATGAACTTGGCGTAAGCCGGCCGTCCAAACAGAGCATGATATGGACTTTTGATCTTAACCACCTCAAAAATTAACTTCTTAGCCCTGGAATCATATTCATCCTCAAAGGCTACTTCCAGTTCAATCTTACCAACTGGGTATGCCGAATTGCCAGGTACAACACCGTGAAAAACAGTGTTGGATTGCTTAAGACTCTTATCAGTCAACCCCATCCGACGGAACGTCTCATAGTAGAGGATGTTGATGCTACTGCCTCCATCCATGAGCACTTTAGTGAATTTATATCCACCAACCTGAGGTGCCACCACCAAGGCTAAGTGACCCGGATTATCAACCCGGGGAGGATGATCTTCTCTGCTCCACACAATAGGCTGTTCTGACCACCTCAAATAACGTGGAATCGCTGGCTCAACGACATTGACAACCCTCTTATGAAGCTTCTGGTCCCTCTTGCATAAACTAGTGGTAAATACATGGTACTGCCCACTATTCAATTGTTTTGGGTTGCTCTGATAACCAAACTGTTGCTGCTGATTACCTTGGCCGGGTTGTGGATTATAACCTCCCTGGTTACCCGGATGACCCTGACCGTGAAAACCGCCTCCACCTGAACCGGCGCCCGAGCCATGAAAGCCGCCTCCGCCTAAACCGCCGCCAGGCCCGTGACTTCCATCAAATGTGTTGGAATTTTAAAATGCCTTCATGATTGTACAGTCCTTCCAAAGATGGGTGGCTGGCTTCTCCCAGGTGTCGTGTCTTGGACAAGGTTCATTCAATAGTTGCTCAAGGGTGGGACCTGACCCGCCTGACCGAGGGGGTTGCCTACCCTTGCACCGTTGGTTGTTGCCCTGTGCATTGGTGTTAGCCACAAATTCGTCAGCCTTACGTTTATTACCTCCCTGGTTTGCCGGGTTATGCTGGTGACCCTTGCCGTTGTTGTTCTTCTTTCCCTTCCCTGTTTTTTCTTCATCAGACACAAGATCCTTGGTACTGTCAGAATCAGCATACTTGACCAGAGAAGCCATCAACTGGCCCATGTCATTGCAGTCACGCTTGAGCCACCCCAGCTTCTGCTTCAGAGGTTTGAAACGACATTTTTCTCCAACATTAAGACTGCCGAGCCGGCATCCATCTTATCAGATGAATGCATTATCTCCTTGACCCGGCGCACCCAATGGGTTGTGGACTCGCCTTCCTCTTGCTTGCAATTAGTCAGGTCCATGATTGACATAGGTTGTTTGCATGTGTCTTTGAAGTTCTGAATGAATCGGGCTTTTAATTCCGCCCATGAGCTGATGGAATTGGGGGGCAATCCTTTCAACCACGTGTGAGCCGTTCCATCCAACATCATAGTAAAATACTTAGCCATTGCTGCATCGCTGACTTCCAACAGCTCCATCGCCATCTCATAACTCTCAATCCAGGCCCCAGGCTGCAAGTCGGCCGTGTAATTAGGCACCTTACGAGGCCCCTTGAAGTCTTTGGGCAAGCGCTCATTACGTATGGTTGGCACCAGGCACGGGACACCTCATGTTCTTGTGGCTACTCCTGCCTCAACAGAGGTTGCTGGATAAGCCGGAAAAGCCTGATGAGCCGCCTGCTCAGCTGCCAGTTGAACCGCCCGCTCAGCCTCTTGACGGATCCTCTCCTGATCCGCTAAGTTAAGGGCTCCAGCCTGCACCGGCTCATGCATGCGCGGTTGGTTACAATGTTGAGCGTTTCTTGATATATCAGTTGAGTCCATATGCCTGCTATAGCTCGGGCTCCGGCTCGGGCGAGGGGTTGAATGGATTCTGTCTCGACTGTAAGTGTAGGCGTCCTGCTGCGCCAGAGCCGTCTGAAGAAGTTCTCTCACCCTTCGTGTTTCGATTGCTGTCGGAGAGTCGCCTTCCATCGGGGGAGCCGCCAAATGAGCCAACACAACAATGAGGTTTTCTAAAGGATTGGAGAAGTGACACGGTGGTGTTGGCGCATAATGAGGCGGAGCGATATACATACGAGGTGGTTCCATGGCCCGCGGCTGAACCGGTGCTCTGGGTGTCGTGATCCGATTTGCCTCCGGCGGGTTACTTGGACCGGCCTCGGGTGTGTGGAAAAGGTTCCTAGGATCGAGCGTTAGAGGTAGACGTGATTGAGTTTTCTGATACCTTCTTCTCATGACCTCGTTTGACGTGTTCAGATCCACCGAGAGCCGGAAGGTCTCTGCTTGAATCTGCTGAGCATGAGCGTCCAAAGCCGCCCGCTCCGCGGCCATCCTGACCTCTTTTGCTGCTAAATTTTCCTTTGCCTGTGCCATCTCTTCGCGTACCCGTGCCACCTCCGTGTCATGCTGAGGTTTATCCGCCGGCTCTACCACAACAGTCAATAGAGCCGTTAGCTTATCCATGAGGCCCATTAGCATCTGACCCGGGGAGCGCGCGGGGTCTCCTGACCCGGCCGCTGCCGACCCGGTGGTTGTTGCTGCTGCAGCCGTGGAGTTCTGCCCGGGCTGAGCGCCTACCATGAAGACTCTGGCTCGATTCGGCGGCTCAAAGGGGTCCGGAATACTGTTGCCATCGAAACAGCCCCCGAGCATGCCATCCTGCAGCTGATACAAAGAGTCCGTCTCGCCTGTTGATGACGTAGCGTCAGAACAGATGGCCGTCTCACCGTCATCCATTGATCCTTCCGAGTATTCACCTCCATGGATGCAACCCACAAAGGCACGCTTTACGGCGGGTCGGGCCCGGGCGGATCTCGCGCGCTGAGCCATCTCGATGATGTTAGTGCAGACGTCCGGCCCAGGGCCCGATTCACCGATCCGACCGATGAAGACATGAATCCTGCCGAAGGGGACCCGGTACCCGTACTCAATTGAACTGGCCTCGGGGCCCCAGCCTTCGTCGTCGATGTAGAGCTTGCCGCGACGACTCTTGATCATCCAGCCCATAACGTATCCCTTGAGATCTTCGAAGTTGCCCTTCAAGAACTCAAATCCATCGTGCGCAGGCCCCACGGTGGGCGCCAACTGTCATGGAATTGTCACGGCAGATGTCCTAGTAAAAGGACTTAATCGTAGGGCCATCGCAACTAAGAAGCTTAAAGGGGTTAATCGAGACAAAGGACACGAGAGGTTTTATACTAGTTCGGTCCCTTACGATGAAGGTAAAAGCCTACGTCTAGTTGCTGGGGTTTCGATCACCAAGAGGCTAATCCGTCGGCTTGGTTATCGATCTCTTGTTTCTTGCCCTAAGCCGCTACCGGGTCGTCCCCTTATATACACGGGTTGACGCCTGGCGGCCTACAGAGTCCCGGTCGGTTCATAAAACGTGTCCGGCTCGGTGACTTCTTTGTATGTCTTTCTTTACAAGTCTTTCCTTACAATGGCAGTTTACAATATTGGGCCTTAAGCCGCCTCTAGGCTTTAGGCCTTCTATAAGTCTTAATAAACTATCACCTTAAATGTTACTGGGCTTCTTTTGTAACCCGCCATTGGTGCTGGGTCTTACCTGGTAGCTATATTCCCAACAGTCCCCCTCCTGTCGCCAAATCCTATTTGGCGCCTTAAGCGCCCGATTTAGTTCATTTTACAATCGGGCGCATACCCCCTGCCTTCCTTCGCTACTAACGGGCCCGGCCCATCCCCCCTGTGGTTATATGTTTAACATAAGGCAAAAAAGAGCGCTAGAGGAGAATCGAACCTGGGACCTTTAACATCAAGTAACAATGCAATTAACACTGCGCCAGCTCTCCCATTGTAATCTTTTACATCTTTTTCCTGCCTTTCTTCTCCCATCTTTCCTTTTTCCCTTTTTCCAAAGTTTATTTTTCAAATTTGAGAATTTTTCTTTTTCTTCATGTTTTTTCTGCAAAATGGATGAACATTTTTTTTTCAAATTCAATGACCTTTTTCCATTTTTGATGAACTTTTTTTAGAATTCGATGAACTTTTTTCAAATTCGATGAACTTTTTTCAAATCTGATGAAC
Source organism: Triticum dicoccoides (assembly GCF_002162155.2). Classification (NCBI taxonomy): domain Eukaryota; kingdom Viridiplantae; phylum Streptophyta; class Magnoliopsida; order Poales; family Poaceae; genus Triticum; species Triticum dicoccoides. The sequence goes on from NC_041380.1 coordinate 426,676,862, forward strand.
TTTTTTTCAATTTTGGTGAACTTTTTTGAAATCCGATGAACTTTTTTCAAAACCGATGAACTTTTTTCAAAGTCGATGAACTTTTTTTCGAATTTGATGAACTTTTTTCAAATCTGATGAACTTTTTTTAGAATTCGATGAACTTTTTTCAAATCTGATGAACTTTTTTTCATTTCTGGTGAACTTTTTTGAAATTCGATGAACTTTTTTCAAAACCGATGAACTTTTTTCAATTTTTATGATTTTTTTTAAATTTGATGAACTTTTTTCAAAATCGATGAACTATTTTTCTAAAAACTGTAGTACATACTGTAGTAAACCGGTTGGGTTTTTCTAAGAAAATCAGTACCTAATGTAGCAGTTTTTGGCGAGAGAAAAAAATGATCGAGCTGGGACTAGCGATCGAGCGGGAGCCAAAGAAGAGGTAGCGATGGTTTAATGGGCCGGCCCAGAAGGAGGCGCCCGCGGGCGCCACGGTCGCTTGGTGGCGCTGAAGGCGACGAGGAGGACTCCCTCCTGTCCACCCATTCCCCTCGCTGCTGTCGGTTGATGCGGCCGGGCTTAACCCGTGCGACCCATTCCCCTCGCTGCTCTCGGTTGATGCGGCCGGGCTTAACCCGTGCGACGGACGGCAGAGGTGAGGCTTCTCCTATCGGGGCGACGCGGGCGGATCTCTGCGCTTGGGTGGCGGGCCTGTCTTAGGCGGTGGAGGCTATCCAGGGGCCTCGTCTGGGTTCATGCTGGCCTATTCTCGTGCGGCCGCGCTCTGTGTAGTGTATGCGGTGGTGACTTGCTTTCGCGCGGGATGTGCGGCTCGTATCTTTCGCCGGCCGTGGTTGTGTCCATGGTCTGTGGTTGACGCGCAATGCAGCGCCGAGGCGCGCGGCAGGCACAATGGTCTGACAGACCCAATCTGGGCCCGAGTGGGCTGCGGCTTCGCAGCAGAGAGGAGGTGGCCGCCTCTCGCCGGTGACCCGCTATGGCTGTGGGTCGTGCAGCGTTTGGCTGGGAGGAGTCCGACGGCGGCGGTGCGAGTAGCCTCTGGGAGGCCGGCCTCCTCGGTGCCTCGTAATTGTTTCAACGTGGGCAATATATATATCAGACAAGAACAACATCTTTTTTGCACGCTTCAACACCGAGAGGCATTCCGTGACTGCACAAAGACCTACATCATGTACACACAACACAACAATCACACTGTACATATCCCTTTGCACAGCCTTCCTGCATGTCACCGTCGAGGACAAGGTGCTCCTGCCGTTGCGGTTCAACCACAGCAAAGCAATGCTCCGCGGCGTTCGCCTCGCGGTGAGGATTTACGCGAGCCTTAGGGCCATTTCTTGCAGGAGGGCTCTCTTCTGCGACGTCGTGATCACTTGACTCGTCTCGGCATGTTCAAGCACGTCCGTGACGATCGCGGTGGCATGGCCAAGCGACGACTCGATTGCTCGCTTTAGCATGAAAGCCTGAACGACACGAGCACAGAGGCAGAGTTAGAAGAAGCAGAGCAGTTTCCAAATCATCATAGTCGCACTCTGGCAGTTTCCGGACCTGTCCATGATGGGATATCTTCAGCGTGCACGAGTGCTGGACCCAAGGTTCCCCGTCCACCTGAACCGGGAAAGGGGCAGAGAACCGTAGCTTGATCGATTGGCCCTGAGCGATCCTCCACGCACGAGAAAGACCGACCTGATAAAACCAACTCTGTTGTTGTTTATCCATCCTCCAGCGTTTTGTTTATTCGTCGAAAATGTTACTGCTCGCTTACCTGAAGTGTCCCCAGGTGCCAGGTTCCACTGATGCTAACTACTTCAAGCATCTTGTCATGGATCGACTGTGGGTCAAAGTTGTCGAGATTCTCCTCCTCGTTCTGCCACAAGTCAACCCCTCCCATATAGCTTGGGATGTTTGCAATGAGGACGCCTTCTGAATCCTGAAACATCCACATGCATTAGCATGATAGATAGTGGTGGTGAGTATAATAGTCGCAAGATTCGTCTTGTTAAACCTCTGGTATATCGATCTCAGCTCCGTCAACCTCTAGCCTAACTTGCCAAGGTAGGTCTGCGAATGTCCTATCGATGATACTCTTTGCGCCTTCCCTTGCATACAGCACCTTGTTTAGGAACTGAAACACACAAGAGAAATGTTACTACATGCGTAACGAAAACGACCTTGTAAAATGAGAAGAGCTCAAGGCACACTGTTTGGTTTTGTTAAGATAATAGTACAGCAATATGTTTAGACACCGAAAGAGGACAATGTAAAGCGTTTTTCATGTATGAGACTGCTATTTGTGGTAGAGAAACTACCTGACTGTAGAACTTGTCTGGATTTTCCTCGCGGAGATTATGAATGTCAAGTGCAACCTTTGCATCGCAACCAATACCTGTCAACATGGAAAAATAAGTTCCTTGGATCAACTGCACAGATAAAAGTAAATATCCACGCAAAAAAGAGCGAGTAAATATCCACACCTACCTAGATAATTATTCATGTACTTCACCAAAAGCACGTTCTGTGCTTGCTTATCTTCTACTGTTACCTTCCATCTGTCTAGAATGGTGACTGCCGCATGCTCTATGTCATGCAGAACTGTGCAGAGGCCACCTTGCTTCTCAACAGAACCGAGACCGCCTCCCCATGATAAAACCCTTGAAAGATCATTGCCAGTGCCAGCTGGAAGAATTGCAACAGGCGGAGGTGATGCATAATTTTGTCTATCTATTGCATCGAGAACCCAACCAACAGTACCGTCGCCACCACACACAAGTATTCTGAAATGTGGTACCTTTCGGAACAACAATAATCCTGCCTCTGGCCCTTGTGATGAACTCAACTCAAACACCTAAATAAAATAAATAAATACATCACATTAGTCACAAAGGAAATGGCAACGATCTGAGCAAAAGTTCTAAGGTGGGTTGTGTGATTAATATATGGCAAAGTCCACAATGGAGTGACCTTTCAATTGGTAAGCATAAATTCAGAACTGGTAAATAAAGGAAAACAGCAGATCGATGACAATGTTCACTAATAAATAACTATGCCATAAGTACAGATCTAGTGTGAGAAGTGTCATGACCTGCACCGGGTTCAAAAGGAAATGTAGCCGGTGCTTGAGAGAATCTCCACGCTGAGCTCCACTTCTCTTGTTGATAAATACTAGAAGAGGTCTGGCATCAGCAGGCAGGTCAGTCAACACATACTTGAGTTTGGCTCCTCCTGTGTCATCATTATGGAGTCTTCTCGGTTCTGATACGACCTCTTTACAATCGCTCTCGCTACTATCATGTTCATTCTCAGCATGCCTCTGAACACTGCCAACATTTGTTTTTAATTCCTTGGCCCTCTGGTTAGAATATGGTGCGGTATCGCTTGATGAATCATCGTTGCTCTCACCAGCCATAGAGTCAGAAGACAATCTTTTATCATATTTCTGCCTTTTACCTCGGTTCCTAAGATGTCCCCGCACGGTGGACGCAAGCTCATTTGCACCTTGAGTTATAGAACTTAAAATCCCACCAGGCTTGTTCTTGGCCCCAACGTGAAGTGGGGAAAGAATTAGGCGTCTGAATGGACCGAGGTCGCAAACATCGCCTGTCTCGGTAGACATGCTTGAGTGGCAATCAACGTGCACCAGCCGTTGGCACCACATGCAGCAGTATATTGGACCTCCAAGAAAAGACCCATTGCATGGCTCCTCACAGTAGCTACAATACTGAGCTTCTTCAGGCTGGTCAGCTATATCGGTCCACAGCACGGTCCATTGGTGGACTACATGCTTCCAACCCAGCAACGAGACACATTTGCAGTCCCTCTGAGAGTATGAAGAGCAGATCGTGTGCGCAGCGGCACCACAAACATCACAGCGGTGAACCATGTTCTCTGATGTTATCACTGTCCCAAGGGGCTGAGCAGGTGTAATAGATTCTAGGCACACACAGCACCTCAGTCCTTTCGCACGAAGTAGAGATTCTGCAGACCATATATGTTCAGCAGTAGGGACCTTTTGATTTCTCTCGAAGTTTCTCCTTTTTGACCGGGCGATCACTTTCATCCAGCTTACACTGATCTTTCGCCTCCACAACGAGAAGAGGTACAAAAACATCAAAAGACTGAGTATACCAACAGTGAGGTATGCAGCAATGGGGATCCAGAATTCTGATGGTTTAGGAGATTCACTGTATAAACTGAACATAAACATGTTTAATTGATCCTTCAACCAGTCCATCCTTGACGTTGATGACCCAACTGAGTTAGAATCTTGAGCCGAGGATAGACATCATGACAAGAAACTACATCCTTTTAACAATGGCAACATCCTTGATTTGAGCGAAATGGTCAATCATTTAACCTTGCAAATACTTAATAAACTCCCAAAGTATGATCTGCAATAAGAGCAGAATTAATCAACACACGGCAGAAAGATAATGCTAGAACCGGTCGATGCTTGTATTTTAGAACCATTAACATGTACAAATATCATGAAAGCAAAGTATGTGTAGACTCACAGGTTATTAGCCACACTACGAAATATGCTGGTGGGCAGAATACAAATTTATGAATGCAAACCTCTTCCTTGCAAAATATCTCAATAAGCTCATAGATGGTATACTAAAAGAATGCTTTAGAGTAAGACATGGCCGCATGCATCATTCTGATGCAGAGGCCGGGGGATAACCTCCTTTTCGAAAAAAGTAAGACTAAGAGAACAATTTAACCACGGACATTACGATATTTACAAATGCACGTCAATTGCAAGTGAAGCACATCGCAAGACATGTCTATGTCAAGGGATCACGAAAACATTCTTAGAAATAACATGAAACTTACCAAAATTGTGGAAAACACAAGTTGGTTATTTTGGTGTAACGTGTTTCGTGCTAACTGTTATTCTATGTTTAATCAGTATTGGAAGTGCCGAGTGTGGAGTACAGATTGAAACTAAAAGTTCCAAAAAATGACCAAATCACCTTGTATCAGTGTAACATGATTATTTCCTAGTTCCACTCTTTAACTAATTGTTAGTACAACGTTTTTATATTTATCTAAATAACTAACGTCTTTCTTTTCTTTGCAGAAATTGAGGAGAAAATTGGAAACCGCTGATTTTGGGCAGCAAGTAACACTTGTTGAGACCTTTAGTGTCATTTTCAGCTAACTGAATCGACTTACTGATTAACTGATACTTTTCCAATAAACAAAGAACTGTGCTAAATTAAGAGTAATACGATCAAGCATGCCCTACACAAAAATGGAAAAATGTTCAGCTTATTTTTCTGAACAGGATAACTCCAAACGCTCGTGTTTGGTCTTGGGTACAGGAAAGCTCTGTTCTTATTTTTGCATGAACTGGAGTCTGAAGGGAAGAAAGGAAATCGGGTGGGTTCGAACTTGTGATTAGAGGGAGCGGGGGAAAGCCTAAACTCTGATAAAATAGGTCCGCCGAAATAAAGTTAGGATGCCAATTCTGCACGAGATTTCCACAAGAACTTGAAAGAGAAAAGGGAATCGATACCAAAGCCCATATCAACTTACGCCATGAATCAGGCGAGAAGCTCCGACCCACCTTGCCCTCGAGCCGCCGCCGCCGCCGCCGACGTACGAAACTCAATACTTCACGACGTCTCCGCTCCGGACTCCATGGCGTGTTTCCTTCTCTCTCTCTCTCTCTCTGAAATCTGGCGTGTTTCCTTCTTTTCTTCTCTCCGCCAACTTGAGGAGACCAGCAAGGAATCCACGGGGGTTATGCAGTATTCTTTGACCCTAATTTGATCGCCTGGAGTGCTCGAAAACAGGCTACTGTGTCACGTAGCAGTACTGAAGCTGAGTACAAGGCTGTGACCCAAATAATCTCTGCAGTAGCATTAGCCACAGCCTTGTACTCAGCTTC
>NC_041380.1:426682767-426688575 GCF_002162155.2 Triticum dicoccoides
CAAACTGTGGTAGAGGTAAAGGCTTAGTGAAGATGTCTGCAAGTTGATCCTTAGATGAGATAAACTTGATCTGGAGTTGCTTCTGTGATACACGTTCCCGTACAAAGTGATAGTCAACTTCAATGTGTTTCGTTCGGGCATGAAATACTGGATTTGCAGAAAGGTATGTAGCACCGATGTTATCACACCAAAGAATAGGAGGCTGTGGTTGAGACAAACCCAACTCCTGAAGCAAAGACTGCACCCAAATAATCTCTGCAGTAGCATTAGCCACAGCCTTGTACTCAGCTTCAGTACTGCTACGTGACACAGTAGCCTGTTTTCGAGCACTCCAGGCGATCAAATTAGGGCCAAAGAATACTGCATAACCCCCCGTGGATCGCCTGTCATCTGGGCTACCAGCCCAATCTGCATCAGAGAAGGCCGAAAGGACCCGAGAGGAAGTCGGCTGAATATGCATACCAAATGTCAGGGTGAACTGAACATAACGAAGAATGCGTTTAACAGCAGCCCAATGAGTATCTCTGGGAGCCTGAAGATACTGACAAACCCTGTTAACAGCATAAGAGATATCTGGTCTCCTGATCGTCAAGTACTGAAGTCTACCAACAATGCTCCTGTACTCTGTGGCATCCGCAGGAGACAAAAGCTCACCATCAACAGTTGTTATCTTGTCGGTAGACGACATGGGTGTGGTGGTCGGTTTGCACTCCAGCATGCCCGCTCTTTGTAACAACTCCAAGGAGTACTTCTTCTGCGTAAGGACAAGACCAGTAGCACGAGAAGTGACCAGTAACTTATGTCTGTACTCAGATATTGTTGCTTCCGCTGACTCGTCTATGATCGAGCACTTGTATTCGAGCCCTCGAGGCCCCTGGCTTGTATTATGATGCTTGTATGACTTATTTATGTTTTAGAGTTGTGTTGTGATATCTTCCCGTGAGTCCCTGATCTTGATCGTACACATTTGCGTGCATGATTAGTGTACGATTGAATCGGGGGCGTCACAAGTTGGTATCAAAGCCGACTGCCTGTAGGAATCCCCCTTCCACACTCCTTGGCCGAAGTCGAGTCTAGACATTGCAAAACTTTTACTAACTTGGCTGTGTGCCTTACGGGCCCACGTCGCCATTGGGTGGTACTAGGATCTTTTACTCCTCGACCTTTACTCTGGGATTCTGAACTCTCCTCTATTCGGGTTAAATGATTTTTACAAAAATCTAACTTTAGGTTCTCGAAAATACTTTCTCCCGGAGAGGCCCTTCAGTCCAGATGATCACCGACTGCACCAGAAGATTTCGAAGATACTCTCTGATTTTCTCTTGAGACCTTGTGCCCGTTGCCTTTGCAATTCCCTACCACTGAAATATCCCTATGGATAAATACTTACACCTGTCGTGCTTACTTTTATTCTCAGTCGATCTTGTTATTACAAGATACCCTGAGAATATTTTGTGCCTACTGCCTTGCAGTTCTTTGCCACCTGAATACCCCTAAGAATAACTTCTCGCACCTTCCGAGTATCCGCTCATCCCAGTTGTTCAGGTGTTTCACAAAAGTCTTTGAAATACTATTCAATCCTCCGAAAATCCTTAGTAGCTTATTGCTCTGCAATACTGATCTAGTTGCATGATGGATGCTTTCCATATATCTGGCAATATTTGTTAGTATCCTTAGGCACCGTCATTTTGATCCTTTTGATTCAACATGAGTGCGAATGCACGCAATCATCAGTTGATCCCTTTTAAATTATCTTTTGGCTCAGACGTCTTTCAAACATGAGCTGGTTCTCGACCAAACTATCTGTCGTCGATTGTGCCTCTGGTATATTCAATTGATCCATCCTTGATCAGAATGTCTGCTTCTGATCCTTTGTTTTGGAAATCATAATTCCTTTTTATTTAAGCTTTGAATTATTCAGATGATTCCATAACCTGTTGCATTTGCATTCCTTCCTCTTCGGGTTGAGTACCGATACTCATATCAGATCCTTTGTGGACTATCAAGTCCTTTGTTGGATGGTTATCCGACAGTGTCCTTCACATTTGAACACCTTGTGAGTTCTTCCCCTTATACATGATGCCCTTGTTAAGTTGTATCCTCTGCTTGGCCAACCATGCTCTGCTTTCGGGCTTGTGTTATTTACTTCTGAACTTTGTAGTATATGTTCCTAAGATACCCGATGGGTTGGACCAAGGCCTTCCCTAGACTGTGCAAACCCGAGAGTTTTCACGAGTTATATTCTTCAGGTGATTACCAGATAAAATTTCAACACTACGACTTCGTCGAAAATGAAAAGTGAATGAAAAGGTATGCATTGGAGAAGTGGGAGTCGACCTTGAACTTTGCGTTCATGCCCATGGACACGATGTACATCCTCTCATCGAAGCTTCTTTTAAAATCAATTATTCCCTTGGTATAAGTTCATCTTATATCTGAGATCTGGCCTTTATGCAATCGTGGTTCTGACCATGTTCTCCTTTAAATATCATGTCCTGTGCAAGTTTAAGCACTTGTCTTCTATAGAGCAATACCCCAGTTCAACTTCTAGTTGATCTGTCGTCGAGTATTACCACCTGGTATCTCGAGATTATCTTGGAACTGCATAATTTCTTATGAGTTCTTCATCAAGTACTACATACTCACCGATTACAATTTTTCATGGGCTCGGAGTTATTGAACACTCAAAGACACCGATAACTGAACCGAGTCCGCTCTACGGTTCAACAACTCTTCAGTAAGCTTCTATAAGTACGAGTTTGTACCCGACCACGCCATTCCTAGCCTGTTTGGCTATATCTTTGTCGTGATGATTTTAACTGTGCTACCCGGTCCTTCTTCTCGGAGCACAATTTCCGACGATGAACTAACCTTACGTCGATCCTCATCGTCATATCATTTCGCCTTGAACAACAAGCTTGGTTTCAAGTTTGTGTCGTACCCTTGGTTCCAATAACCTTTCACTTCATCATTACTTAGACTTGATGTCGTCGCTGATCGATTACATCTTCATGAACTCTCGCGACAAATGTGTCGTGATCCTCATCAACCTTATGAGTTCTTCCAGGATATCAATTGAATTCATGATGAGAAATACCATCCTTGTCCCTCGGTGATTTGAGTTATCATCGGCAACATTCTTGTCTCCCCCCCCAACACAAACTTGTTCACAATTTGTGTTGTACCTTGGTTTCCTTGCTATCCAGCAATTGTTCTTCTTTACCTTGGAGTATTACCATCCTTTAAGTCAAGAATGTTCTGAGATTTGTTCCACCTCTTGAGAATTCTTGACATAGAAATACTTCTCACCATCACCATTCTTTCTTGGTCCCTGTGTTAATTCCAACAAGTGAACGGTGTTGTTTGGATTCTTTCCTTCTAGCAGCCCTATCTCTTTGAAGTTAATGGTCGAAAGTTCATTCTTAGGCTATTGATTATTGCATCACCATTCTAACATTGGTCGTGCAACCCAACCCGTACTTCGGGCGCACCCTTCAGCCAGTGTTTAATTGTGTATGTTTTCCTCGAGCATACTTCCTTATATCATTTGATCTAACAAATGTTATCCCATTGTTCACTTAATGGTGGAAATCCATCTTTTGGGAATCTCGGTGAATTGCCGTTGAGTTCACCAGACACCTCCTTGTCCTCTCCTTGGTTTAATGGTGAACTATTGCTTCAGAAACCCGCTCCCATAGTTCATTTCCCGAGAAGCTTGCAATGCCATTTCAACGATTTGTGTTGCGCCTTTTCTTCTCGGACATCCTGAATCTCAGGTATCCTGACACCAATCGGATCTGAATCTCGGTCAGATATGATGGTTGGGACAACTTTCCAAGAGTTATGACGTTGATCCTTTGATGACCCGGTAACATGATGTCATGCCTAGCACCCCCCCCCCCCCGGCTGGAGGACCTATCATTATAGATTCCTTTTCAGCAAGGTTATCCATTCATCCATGAGGAAATTGTAAGACTTATTCTACAAGTTATTCTTGATGGATCCTTCGTGTTTCCAAAGTCTGATCTTCACCTGAAGACCATGTCACTGCTATCTCGAAGCATGTCAAGGGTACTCCGATTTTCAACAGGCACGTTTGAAGCACGATGCTATATTTTAATTATCAATTATCCTAACACCGTTGTATGAGTAATATCATGAGATTCCTCCCCCTTACCTAAATGGTTTTCTACTTTATATCCTGTCATGGATATCTTGCTCTGCTTGTCCTTGGGAAGGATATACCCTCGAAATATGTGTTTAAACATATTTTCCATTCCATGGTTCTATTTGATCTGATGATCACCTTTTCCTTTCCATTGTTTTGTTTAACCTTTCTTGTGATCTATATGATCTAAGCAGTAATGTTCTCCTGCTTATGTAAACACCTCGGTGTACAACTCTGTCAGCAAGACCCTGTTACTATTGTTGAAAACATTCCGGTAACCACCGATGGACGAGAACTTTGCCTATTGGCCCGCCTCGTTCAACAAGCAGTAAAATGGTTCTCTTCGTCCCTCGCCCTTGGTATCGATGTTGTTGCCGACATAACTGATAGGCTACCCTCTAACACGCCTTACTATCGTGACCGTGCAAGGTGTCGGCCCCCTTCCTACTTTCAACCACATGGTGGGCCCATAACCCACAGTTCCACAGGATCGAAAGCTGACTCTCCTGTACACCCCCTGTTTCCCAAAGTTATTCCTCGCGCGTGGACTCGTATGTAAATCACGAACCACCGTCCCAAGTGATCTATTTTGGTATCAGACGCAGTACTTATTCTCGTTGCCTTGAACCCCTTTCACCTTCTGATTAGGCATCGAACGCTTGCCTATCCGTTTGAAAATTCTCGTGGTACCTCCTTACTTTGCTCTCGATATTTTCTTAAGATTCAATTCGAGAGTAACTTCCACCACCTTCCTCGATGTTATCGACCAGATAGTCAACCTTGTAGAGGTCTGTCCTTTTGAAGCTACCCCTTATCCTTTCCTTAAGTACGATGAAGATCCCCAAGTAAGGACGACAACTTCATCATGATGACCCGAAGCAGAGAAATGAAGACATCAATGTAATGGATCGACCACTTCGAGAAGAGCAACCAAGACCGAGAAGATTCGTTAGAATTTCGTAACCCGAACCTTCCCCCTTTACTTCCCACTTAAATCTCGGGACGAGATTTCTTGTAGTGGAGGAGAATTGTGACGCCCGGATAATAAAGCTACAGTAAACCTCTGCTAACGGGGCCACGTCACCACGATTACTGTTGCTAATCTCACGATGATTCAAATCTCGTTCAAAGTCAAATTCAAAATCAAGTCAAACAAATAAAGTTTTCAAAAGTTAAAACTAAAATGTTCAAGATGGGTCAAATAAATCATGGGTAATTATGGTGGAGAAACCACATTTTGATAAAATAGTTAGATGCTCAAAAATAAACAAAACAATAACAAAGACAAATAAATAAATGCCTTTTTCAATTAATAAAATATTAACTAAGTTATTTCATTTCCCAAAACTATTGGGGCAGTGGAATATTTATTAAAACTAAATTAGGTACAACTTTGGTATTTTACAAAACTATAATAAAATAAAAAACTAAAAGAAAACAGAAAAGAAATAAAAGGAAAATAGAAACCAAAGAAAAGAAAGGCAAAGCCCCCCTCCCCCTGGGCCATTCGGCCCAACTGGGCATCCAGGCCTCTAGGAGGCCCACCCCATGCCCCCTGTATAACCCCTCCCGGAACCCTAGCTACCCACCCGATCTCCCACTCCCCCCCCGCACGATCCCCTCTTCCCCACCCCACGATC